>NW_012153507.1:2544361-2546664 GCF_000956105.1 Propithecus coquereli
TTCATGGGTAGGGATTAAGAAAATGATGTCTAGAGAATAATGGAAGCTGCAATATTGAGGATTATAGACCCCTATAATCTATGGACTATAACATTCTAACATTTAAAAGAGCCATTTATTCCAACAGGAAAAACTATAGGGCATTAAAAATGTTCAATAATACAGTTTTGTTTTCCGTAACAGTAAAGAACTAAATCTAGAAATAATCTTGGGTTAGAATACTGGATTTATAGTGATTGGTTTGTTTTTGCACAGGGAGTCCCGTGTTGGAGAAAAAGGGCTGCACCTACAGAACAGAAACATTCACAGGAATGCCAGATTTGATCAGTCTTCCAGTTGTTGGCTAATAAAATTGGTTTGCATTGGGTGGACTAGATTACAGTAAAGTGTCTTAAATCATGTATAGACAGCCAAACAATCCTCCCGCCGATTTTGTATTTTCCTGGAAGCTTTATTTCAACTACTAGATTTTTATCCAGTCATTCTCTCATAACCTGACTAAAAGTATTCTCAGATAGCAGTGAATTTTCTTATCCTAAGTCTAAGCTATATTGAAAATAGAAGGGTATTTCCTAATCCATTCTTCATAAGTAATTGGCAGATTGCTTGTGAATCTCCTAATTCAAGGTTATCTTGAGTCCCACCAAACAGCAAAAATAATGCCATTTCTTTATTCTGACCGTGGTAGTATGTATATATGAATTTTCATCAGCCAATACGTTTAACTTTTGACAATGATGATGATTTGCTATGAAATTTCCCTCCTTTTTACAGTCCACATTTTATTGAAATTCTCAAAGAGACCTCTTAAGTAGCATAATGTGGTATAATATTTTAATACCTCTGTAAGAATCCTTGTGTAATTTTAGATACTTCCTGCAAGTTATACATTTATATTTGTAAGATCTTGTTCAACTTGATTCATGATCATGTGGTTCATACATATTAAAAAGCATAGAGTTCTACTGATTTCATTTATATTTTAAATTAGAGGTTTCATTCCATTTATGTATTTTATGAAAATGCTTACAGGGTACTAGTTTAACCTAAGTAAGTGGGTGATGAGTTGACCAATATAGAAACTTATTTAGTAAAATGATAGTTCTTTATGATTTAGATATATTTATATGCAAGATGTAATTGTAGAAAGGGTCACCAAACCTGTTCCTTTCACTATAATCGAATTTTCAATTCATTGAGGGAATACTGATTTAATGTCTAAATAAATACTCTAACTTTGGTTAGCAAACTACTCATTGTGACAGCAAGTAGTTTCTTGCTCTGTTCAGAATGTGTCAAAATTTATGTGCAATGACATGCACTAAGAAGAAAAAAATATAGAAAGACATATCCAAGGGGAATGAAGGATACATGGTGTGATCTTAAAGTTTTCAAATCATGTTTTATGAGTCCAACATTTAAACAAAAATTCTAACCAGTATTTCATGTTTTACCACACTTTAGCTTCACAATTTCAACTGATATGAATACCCCGCCATTTTATAACAATCATGCCTATTTTTAAACTCCATTAAAGAATATTATGTGCTTCTTATTTGGTCTAAGAAAGGTCCATGGTTTTTAATGCTGAAAATAAATTAATTCTTTTAAGAAAGCTGTGGATTATATTTAAATTACTTGTTAATCATATTAATAAGTTTAATCACGGCTCATATCATTTTATTCAAGCATGAGTTTCTCAACACAATTATAGGAACATCATTACACATATTTTCCCAATTCTTTTTAAAGTCTTTCAAACTGAGACAATTTAGCAATATAGTTATTTGAAATGGTTGTGCCATAATTTCCATGTAATAATCACAATCAAGTTATTTGTACCTAACATTTGCAAAAGTTTTTTCAAATTTTTAAAAACATACACAAATACTTTAATATTTTACTATTGCAATTAAGAAAATTTGGTTTCAGGCTAAAGTAAGGTATGTTGAAATATCTAAAATAGAGGTACATGTTGTAATTGGTTAATACCAAGTCCTTCTTTGTTTTCATTACCTTTATCTATTATTTATCTATCATGAATAATGTTTTATTTTGAATGCTCTGTGATTCCTTTTGCAAAAATGATGCTTTGGGGCTAAAAGTTTGAAATGTGAAGAGAATGACCTCATGTGAATCATATCACACTACCATATATTTTACCTGAAACAGTTACATCTACCTCTCCACTAGCACTTTTCTTTCTTTTGTTCTAAGAATTAGCACATGATCATATTTATGAGATTAAATTTATTTTCTTATGTATAAGATACAGTTATACCTATGTTTTTTTTTTTTTTTTT
>NW_012153507.1:2547961-2550143 GCF_000956105.1 Propithecus coquereli
CTCATAGGGGTATAAAAGATCATGGTGAAAGAAGATCCTGCCTCTGCTTTGACTATTGCAACTGTTACTATTTTGGAGGTTCTAAGGAAGTAATTTCAGAAAGAGCCTATTCATAAGAGGAGAGGATGATCCTGGATTTAAGGTTGTGAAGAATAGGATTTTTATTATTTTAGGACACTGTGGCTACTTTGCTGATTATTACTCAAAAGAAGCCTTTTACTTTTACATTTGAATAAAATATTGCTAATTAAGTGGTCTTCCAAAATTTGCTACCTACCCGCTACTTCATCATATCCAAGAATTAGAGAATAGGCAACATTTTTAGATGACATGTTTCCATGGATTTTCTAGAGGAGCCCAGTGTCTTTTAACTCAAGGATAATTTTAATTTCAAGATTCCTCTTAACATTGTCCCTGGTCATTCACCTTCTGTCCTGAATATTAGTGAGGATATGAACTTTGCTTTTTCCCTCCGTTTAGTATTCCAGATCCTAAACCAACTACTAATTTGGGGAGATATTACCATTTTAATGTTTATTACTTGGTCTAGATTTTTTTTTGACAAATTGATTGAGAAGTTTTATAACAATATGCTTATATTAAAATTACATTAGAAGTCTATGATAGGAGGTGCCTTCCATAGGATTGATAAACATAGGAAAGAGGTAAGGGTATAGGCATGAAGAGAGAGTGATAAGTATGTCTTTTACCCTCTGTTTATACCTTTTATGGATTTGAGGCAGAGAAAAATTCATCTTGCCACATTCATCCACCTCACAAGTTAGCTTTGACATAAAAGACAAAGTCAGTAAAGTGCCTTGGTCCCATAAGATTTCTGATGATAGTCTTGACACTGGAACACGATTACAGAGAGGAAAGGAATTATTAAGGTGAAACAAGCCCCAGAATGAAGAAGTGCAAATGTGTAAATTAATCACACATGAAAAAGAAGGCAGATATATTTTATTGTTTATTTTGAGCAATTTCTGTGAGTGGCTGGGTGAGGACAAGTATTGTAAATTTGTGCCTGCATACCCAGCTTTTCTAGAGTACTTGTTCGGGCTTCAGAATCAAGACTAAAATAGAGGCGGTTGTTTCTTTTTACAGCACCAATGCAGGGGTGCTTTGCCTTATTAAACCTCATATCCTACTGCTAACATTCACATGTATGATACAAATAAACATAGGAATGGTTATTTGCATAACAAAATAATATGTGATTTTTAACAAGCTTCTTTTATATAATAAGCCCTTCTACCAAGTTCACACCAAAAAAAATGGGAATCAATTTATAAAATGTTAATTATTTGACGTTTCAGGATCATAACTATTATGTTTTCTATGAGGTAAACATGCCTTTGGAAATGAATATTTTCAATGCTTGGCACTTTTCCTAAAGAAAAATAGCAATTAGTGAGAACAGATCACTTGACTATAGTTCAGAAACCTGTCATGTTTGTAGGCTTAAACACAATTCACCACTTTCCTAGAGGCAAGCAGATTTTCCTCTTTGCTGTAGTGATGTGATCAGATATTCTAGTTTTTGTATGCCTCCTTACATTACCCTAGTCTGCACTAACTGTAAGCAGCTAAGAGTAAAGGTGACAGGTAGACCCGAATATAATAAATTACGATAATCCTAGCAAGAAATAACGGAAGTACATCTGAGGGTTTCTGTGTCCCTTGGAGACTCAGTGAGATATATCCTAGAAAGGCTCTTCAGATGATAATAAGATGACTTTGCAATCTGATTAATATGGGCATCAAAAACAAAGCTCAGAATCTAAAATCAGTTCAGTATTATGAGCCCTGAGACATTGAGAAGGATATACCAGATGTCAGAGGGAAGAACTAAAAAGAAATATAAAGATTGATGTTGAGGAGACCCTGTGTGTAATAATTTAGTCTTGGCTACATTTAGCTTTAAAAAGTTGGATGACATCCAAACCTGAATGTCACAGAGACTGTTATATGTTGTGCAGAAAGCCATCACAAGGCCCATGGGGACTTGAAACAGACCGAAGTGTCATCTGTGCTTATTTGACACACGAATGTATTAGTTCTAAAGCCAACATTCATAATAAATAAGCAGATACAAACATAAACTTATATACTTACATTTCATTTATAAATAAGCAAAAAGACATGTTAGAATTACTATTCTTTTTTGTAATTATCCTCA
>NW_012153507.1:2550193-2551071 GCF_000956105.1 Propithecus coquereli
ATTAAGAATTAACCTAGAGTACTGTACAGAAGTAGGTAGTGTAGGTGTGCATAATAGAATAGACACCCTCTACTTTATGCCATTATGTATTGCAATACAATGTATTTTACAATTAATGACCTTTTTATTTGGTTTTTAATTCCATTTACATGTATCCTCCTTTGAAATAACAGAGCACAGAAAGCAGGGAATAAACTAAACTTAACCTGCTATCTCCACTTCGTCATCTACAATTCATTATCTAATCATATCCCCCACTCCCATTTTGATTTCTATTTCCACAATGCATTGTAACCGTTCTTATCTCTGATACCAATGACAGCCATGGTCCATTAGCCAAAACTGATGGACAATTCTTGCCTCTTATTTTCTTTAAGCATGCAGCAACATTTGACCACTCCCTTCTTTTTGAAATTTTCTCCTCACTTAACTTCATATCTCCTGCCTCCTTTCCTATCTCAGGAATCAGTCTCTTTTCATGGACCTCTACCTAATGAATTACCTTAAGGATTGACCTGGATCCTTTTCCTCTTCCCTATCGCTACTAACTACCTAGATGATCTTCCCCAAACCTTTAATTTTAAATACACTGTATATACTGTTGACTTCAAAATCTATAGTTCAAACTCTGACATCTCTTTGTTCAAGAATTTTATATCCTACCTGCCCACTTGATCTCTCTTCTTGGATGTCTCATGAACATCTCAGTATATCCAAAAGAAAGTATTGTATTTTGTTAACCTATTTTATTTATCTTTCTCTCTCAGACTCCCAATCTTAGGAGTTTCATTGTTTCTCAGGAAACAACCACCCACCTAATTTTTCAAACTAGAAGCTGAGGAGCCTCATCCCTATTATTTATCCAATCCACACCTAGC
>NW_012153507.1:2561346-2566900 GCF_000956105.1 Propithecus coquereli
GTACACAATATTTGTATATATTTATAGGGTACATGTGATGTTTTAATACAGGCATACAATGTGAATTAATCAGGGATAATTGGGATATCTATCACCTCAGGCATTTATCATTTCTTTGCGTTAGGAACAGTCTAATTTCACTTTTAGTTATTTTAAACCATACCCTAACTTATTGTTGATTATAGTCACTGTTGTGCTATAAAATATTGTTAATTCTATAAAACTATCTATGTTTTTGCATCTCTTAACCATCTCCACTTTATTCCACCCTCCCCCTTACCCTTCCCAGCCTCTGGTAACCATCATTCTACTTCCACCATGAGATCAATTGTTTTTAATATTTAGTTCCTGCATATGAGTTAGAATATGCAAGATTTGCATATGCAAAATATGCAAACAAAAAGAAATCTAACAGCAATTCTACACTTTACCTCCATCCCCTTCCTGCTTTTTAACTTTTTGTTGTTTCCATCTATATCTTTTCATATTATCTATCTCTCAAAAAGTTGTTGTAGTTATTTTTGATAGGATTTCCTTTAGTCTTTCTACTCAAGATGTAAGTTGTTTATACACCGCAGTTGCAGCAATATTCTATATATGTGTACTTACCGTCACCAGTGAGTTGTATACCTTCAAATGATTTCTTATTGTTCATTAACATCCTTTTCTTTCACATCGCAGACATCCTTGTCACATTTCTTGTAGGACAGTTCTGATGTTGATGAAATTCCCATCTTTTGTGTGTATGTGAAAGTCTTTATTTCTCCTTCATGTTTGAAGGATATTCTTGAAGGATATGCTATTCTAGGGGTAAGGATTTTTCCTTCAGCACTTTGAATATGTTATGCTACTTTCTCCTGGCCTGTAAGGTTTCCACTGAGATATCTGCTGCTAGATTTATTGGAGCTCCTTTATATATTATTTTTTTATTTTTTCTTGGGAGCTTGATTATTAAATACCTTGTTTTGTTAAATCTGCTTGGTATTCTGTGACCATCTTGTACCTGGATAGTGATATCTTTCTCTAGGTTTAGAAAGTTCTCTGTTATTGTTTCTCTGCATAAACTTTCTACCCCAATCTTTCTCTCCCTACTCTTCAATGACAATAACTCTTAGATTTGCCCTTCTGAGGCTATATTCTAGATCATGTAGGTGTGCTTTATTCTTTTTTGTCTTCTGACTACATTTTCAAATAACCTGCTTTTTAGCTAATTCTTTATCTACTTGATAAATTCTGCTATTGACAGACTCTGATGCATTTCTAGTCTGTCAGTTTAATATTTCAGCTCGAGAATTTTTGCTTGATTTTTAAAATTTTTTTGAGTCTCTTTGTTAATTTTCTCTGATAGGCTTCTGAATTCCTTCTCTTTATTGTTGTGTGGTTCATTAAGTTTCTTCAGGACAGCTATTTTGAATTCTTTGTCTGAAAGCTTACATATCTCCATCACTCTGGGATTGTTCACTGGTATCTCATTTAGTTCTTTGGTGAGGTCATGTTTTCCTGGATGTTCATGATGCTTGTGGATATTCATCAATGTCTGGGCATTGAAGAGTTAGTATTTATTTTAATCTTGGCAATTTGGGCTTGTTTAAACTCATCCTTCTTGAGAAGGCTTTCCAGATATATAAAGGGAATTGAGTATTGTGATCTTAGTCTTTGGTCACTATGGTCATATCAGCACTGGGCTGCCTCAAGCCCAGTAATGCTGTGACTCTTGCATACTCCTCGTGGTGCTGCCTTGATGGACTTGGGTAAGATATGGGAAAATTATCTAGATTATGAGGCAAAGTGATCACTCTCAGCTGGGCTGCTGGAGTTGCAGGAGGAGTGGCCCTCATGGCCACCATAGCTAGGACTATGCCAGTTTGCACCTGAAGCCAGCCAAGTCTCACAGAAAGTTTCTGGTGATTGTTTCTTCCCTATATGTGATATTTATTCAAATTCCATGGGCTCTTTAGTCAGCAGGTGGTGAATCTTTCTAGGTTTTTCCTTTCAGGGAAGCATATTCCTTCTGGCCAAGACTGGGTCTAGAAATGCATTCCAGGAACTAAGGCCTGGACTCAGGGGCTTCAGGAGACTGCTTGGTAGTTTATTGTACTGTGGCTGAGTTGGTACCCAAGTCGCAAAATAAAGTTCTCTGAGCTCTTTCCGTTTCTTTCCCCAAGTGGAAGAAGACTCTCTCTGATCCACAATGCCTATCGTTGGGGGAGGGGTGACACAAGTACTGGCTTGGCCGCTGCCAGCTTTTCACTGGATCACATGTGCACAAATCCCCTGGCTCTGAGGCAGCACAGCCACAGGAATTGCCCAAGAACTGTAGCCCTCGTTGCCTGACTGCCTGATGAATTTAGTCCAGGCCCCAGGCTGCTTTTTGTCAACTAGTGGAAGGGCTTAGCGGTAACTTGGGTTGTGGGGCACAGGATTTTCCTCTGGCCAGGCTGCTTTCCCTGTGTGGGCGCTAGCAGAATTCTGTCCTGTGCTGTGTTCCCCTGTGACAGGGTGGTCCTGAGTTCCAGTGCAAAGTCCCATAATCGCTTCATTCCTTCTCCCTTCAGCACACAGATTCTCTCGCTACTTGCTGTGGTGGCATGGCACTGCCAGGAGTGAAGGAGGGGTGGCGTAGGCATTGCAATACTGTCTTTTCTGCCCTCTTCAGTGTCTCATTTCTTCATATAATATTAGAACTAGGTACTGTGATTGCTCACTTGATCTTTGATTCTTCTGAAGGTGCTTCTTTGTGTGGATAGTCATTGAATTTGCTGTTCCTGTGGGAGAATGATTGTTGGAAAGTTCCATTTGGTCACCTTGCTCTGCCCCTCCCCTGCTTTTCTTTTGTTACTTAATCCTCACAACAGTCCTTTATGTTAGGCATTATTGTTACACTTTACATTTGTGGAAAATGAAATTCGGACATATTAAATAATATATCTAAGGTCATATGTTTAGCCAGCAATAAACCTGGAGTACAACCTTGGTCCATCAGATTCCTAAGGCTTTTCCAACCTTCAGTAGCTTTGGAAAGAATCTGCAGGAGCACCTGTCTCACTCTCAGGATAAGAAACATAGAGATGCTATTATTATGATTTAGAGTCCAGTAAAAGTTAGCAAATTTGACAATATTAGAAATATTGTTCTTAATCACTATCCATAGAATGAATAAAGCAGAAAGAGCTAATCCTGATGTCATTCTATAATACATTAATTACCTTAGTAATTGTGATAATAGAATATGATTTATTTTCATAACAAATTTTTAGAAGTTTTCTAAAAGAAAAGCCTGACACATTATGTGGCTTTATTTTATTTGAAACTTGTATTTGAATCTGAACTTTCCTTTGTTTTACTTGATAAGGAAGTATTCAGTGTTCTGGGAACCACTAAAATACGTGTTAGTGAGAGCAATACCTGAGTTATTCCGCTCAGTGTCATTTGAAAAAATGAGGTTTAAGAATTGGCGTAATCAGATTTAAGAAACTTCTTCCCATATATCCATCCACCTTTTCTTTCTCTATCAAATTCTCTCTTTTTTTGCTTGTCTCCCTTTCTTCTTTCCTTTGTGTGATTTCCTCTAAGCCCCCTGTATTGCATTTAAGTGTTACTTTATTTATTGTGAGCCTAATGCACTGAATGATTTCACAGGATGATGTGTGCCCTGGCATATTATCTTGTTGAACTATTCAATTAAATATGATAATGTTGAGCACATTGACACTGTTAAACACTCAGGTGAATGAGCAATTCACCGTGAAGTACAGAAATATTTAAAGTCATCTGCACAACTGTAAGCAATATTTTTTTATATAAGTGCTTCAGGCTTCGGTGAACGATATATACTAGAAAAATACTAAGAAATTAGAATATATGCAAGACTAAAAATATATCAGAAAAATTATAATTTGTAATTATTCCTGGACTTGCACAAAAAGAAAAATGTAAGTTGGATATTAAAACCTTTTCTCCAACATTTACAAAATGGTTCAAGTTTAAACTGCATTGTGCCTATTCAATTTCTATTATGTGAATCACCATATTAATAGTTTCCAGCCCTTCATAAAAAGGAATCATTTGGAGGAATTTTCCTAAAGTACAGTATATAATTAGTATCGTTCCATTACATTTTGCAACGTTTATATTAAAATCTGTTTCTGGAAGTTGGATAGTTAAATGTCCTTTGGGCTGCTTAGAAAATTTTTAGTTGTCAAAGCAACACTTTATAACATCTAGGGGCACAAAAATAAAGGAGGCATGTGGATAGTAACTGAAGAAAAACAACCACTTAATATTGTGGTGAAAATTCAAATTAAATGACAATAATTTGACCCAGAAGTCTTCATTTCTGAAAGTTACTTTTACTGAGAAGATCTTTTGTTTTGCTGGAAATGCCCTGTTTCTGGCAGTAAAGTGTTAAATTCTTGATTACTTTTTGCTAAGATTTAGATAGATACGAAAGAAAGTGATATAGTTGTTTAGGAAATCCTCACGATGGTTTAAAATCCTAACTTAAAAATCTTTAAAGAAACTGATTGTAACTTATATAATGAAAATATATACTGTTCTTTAGTATGTAGATTTTTATATTTATGTACATGGTAGATATTTATATGTATCTTAGAGTTCTAGCTAAACTTTTCCTTGACTGGGAATCAGACTAGATATCTAACTCAGAAAGATGGAAGATATTTATTAGACCTCCATGGGATAAAAATGTGGTCAGTACTTAAAGCATCCACAAAACAATAATACTCATAAAACTTCATACATTTATATTTTCAACTTTTCAGTTCTTAACCAAAAGTTAAAACAAAAACAAAAAAAAAAAAAGGAAAAGCACAATGCCTATCACAGGGCATTGAAAATAATAACATATAGTGTAATATTTTTGTTTCTCCTCCATTTACTCATTGTTATTATTATCATCACCAATATTTTGGTACAATTATCTAAAAATGGTACAATTATCTAAAAATACAAAGTTTATTTGTTAATTCTATGGCTCATAAAATAGTCCACCTACTATTCCCACTATCACTCTGATTTTTAAAATACTGCTTTATGTATTAGTATATAGTACTAATAATGTTAAACCCACATTAGTAGTATGGAGTACTAATAATGTTAAACCCACATTATTTGTATGTATAACTAATAATGTTAAACCCGCATTATTAGTATGGAGTACTAATAATGTTAAACCCACATTATTACTTGCTATTTTTATAGCATCTTTTTGCCTATAGAGCCATATTCTCTTATTTGTTTTAATTTGCTTGCCTATTTTTAGGCCAGTATCTGCTTCCATCAAAATATTGATTTGCCCTTAATCCACAAAATAGGACCAAGAACAATCTATGAAGCCTAGAATCCTGGGTGTGGATCAATCTGTATTCCAGAAATGATTAAGTGACATCACCAGAATATAAACAAAAAAATACCAAAAAAATAAAAACCACCACATGTTCAACAGAAAAATAATGTATCTACGGAATGTGAGATACATTTGAGAAACTCTCTGGTAGTCAATACAAAAAATGATCAAGAAATAAAAGATTGAAAG
>NW_012153507.1:2568640-2570848 GCF_000956105.1 Propithecus coquereli
TTCCCCTATCATTTAATCCGGTATACCTACTTTCCTAATACCATTTATAAAAGTAACCATATTTTTCACACTGGGAAGTATTTCAATACATTTTAGTACGTCAACTTGATAAAATATTTTGCAGCCAGTATAATTATGCTTTTGATAAATATTTCAAATTATAACATGTTTTTTAAGTCTAAAAGCACCAAAAGATTTATATAAAGTATTCCAAGTTTATAGAAATGTGCAATTATGCATAAGATATCCTTAACTTGTTCATGATCTTAATGGGATGCACCAGTGTTCCACTATTAAGGATGACGGTTAGCTATGGAGTTTTTGTAGATGCTGTTTATTAGGTTGAGAAAGTTTCTTTACATTCCTAATGTTATGATTTTTTTAAATCATGAAAGGGCTTTGGATTCTATCAAATCCTTTTTTTGTGTGTCTATCAAGATTATCATATCTTTTTCCTTTATTCCATTAATATGGTATGTTACATTGTTTTTGGATGTTCAACCAACCTGGCATTCTTAGGGTAAGGTACTTGTCCACAATATATAATCTTTTTTTTTCATTATGTTGCTGGATTTGGTTGGCTAGGATTTTGATAAGAAATTTTTCATCTATGTTCAAAAGTAATGTTGGTCTGTAATTTTATTTTCTTGTGAAACTTTTGTCTTGTTATGATTCCAAGAGTGACCTCATAGAAGACATACTTGAAGAAAACTTTTCACAGTTAAAAAAATTGATCACTTACAATAAAAGATTCTCTATTAACTACAAAATAGATGAATAGAGGCACAAATCTAGTTAGATCTTAAAATGTGTTATAATTGCTACATATTATTTCTTTAAGTGAGAAATTAGCATTTGGGCAGAAAAATAAAACAGGTAATACTGAAAAAATTAGGCTAGTAACATCTTTCTTGTCAGCAACATACATTGGAACAAAATCTGCTGAATTTGAAGGGCAAAAGATTATGACATGCAATTTTTATTTGCTATTGTGTTGTCACTAGATTGTGAAAGCAATAGAAATAAAGACAACTATATAAGGTCTTAGAAAATATTTTCCAATGTTTCCTCTTTAAGAAAAAAATCTTGACGGTAAATTGTAGCTAACTAAAAGATGAAACAAATTTGAAATTTAAAATATGGGAATATGACAGAAAGTGTCTGATGATGAGAATTCAAATTGTATGAACATAAAGTTGAATCTAAACAGAAAAACGGCCACACAGTGGCTTGGGGCACAGGTTCTAGGAAGGCAAAATTAGATTCAAATCCTGGGTGGACCACTTAGAAATATGTGATCTTGGGCATTTATTGCTTAAGCCTCAGATTGTATTTTTTTTAAATGGTGATAATTATGGAACAAATCTCAGAAGGTAATGTAGGGTTCAAATAATATATTTTAAGTGTTCTACTTAGTTCCTAGGACATTATTACTAATTAACCTTGTTTTAATTTTGGTGATAAAATTTAATGGAGATATTATTCTTGAATAAAACCATATATAACATGAAAATAATTATGTAATCTTAAACATCTGGGTTTGAAACCCAAGACTGCATTATAAGAAATCAACTAGGGATGGGGTGAGGGTCGAATGACTGGCAAGGAACAGGGTTTTTAACCTATGATAAAGTACAAAGCTTGCATTTCTCTTTTGATCTTTAAAATTAGATAGATTTAAGTTTGAAATGAGTTGCAAAAAATGAAAGTAACCTAAATTGAACCAAAATCAGATATGATCATTCAAATCACATGTGAAGATACAAATAAGTAAAATAAATAAATGTAGAAAAGGAGAATTTAAAAAATAAGAGGAGCACAAACAAAATGGATCATAAACTAAATGTCACAAAAGGAATAAAGATGGAATTTAAAATAAGAATATTTAGGTTTAAAAATGTGTACATAGATACAAATGTGCAAAGTTAATTTTCAAAAACATTATAATGGTATGAAAAATGGCTGTACACATCTAAAGGACTGTATGTCAAAGATGTATGAACCTATTTACGTCATTAATTAAGGAACCAGTCATATGATAAAGCTAGTTCAAAAAAATTTGTGGAACTAAATATTTATATTGTAGCCAAAGAAAAAATGTTGGAATAAAATTGCTAGATTATATACAAAATTGTTTAAAGACCTACAGGGTAATAGAATCATAACCTTTGGGATTACTTTTAGACAAAAATTAATTGGGTTTTTACC
>NW_012153507.1:2573853-2574989 GCF_000956105.1 Propithecus coquereli
ATACTAATTATTTTAATGATTTTGTCTGCTAATTTTTATATCGAGTCTGTATTAGTTTCCTTAGTTGATTTTTTTCTCATCACTATATGTCTTATTTTCATGATTCTTTGCATGCCTTGTGATTTTTAATTCGATATCCAGACATTATAAGATTTACTTTGTTGGATGCTGAACATTTTTGCATTTCTATACATATTTTTGAGCTTTGTTCTGCTGTTTAGTTATTAGAAACAGTTTGATCCTTTTGGATCTTTTAAGTTTTGTTAGGTGGGACCGGAGGAGCTATCAATCTAGAGCTAGATTAATTTAGACAAAATCTTTGTACGTATTATACCCAATGCCCCATGTATCGTGAGGGTTTTTAATCCTGACTGGTGCATACAGGCACTATCCTAGTCTTATACTCCTACCCTCACCAGTACTCAGCTAAATACTCCAGAAAGACCCTCTTCAGATCTCTGATGTTCTCTCCATATGCATCTCTCTCCTCTCTGGTACTCTTTTCTGTTCTAGCTGTCTTGTTCTCTCCAGACTCCCAACTCTGGATCTCACATCAGGGATCTTGCCTGATTCCCTCTGGGTTCCTTCTTGCTGTACTGCTTTCCAGAAACCCTCTGAAGGATATAAAATGGGGTAATAATAGCACCCACCTCACTTGTTTTCTAAACATCAAGGATCACTGAACTTCATTGCCCAATTTGTTTTATATATTTTGTCCAATTTTTCAGTTGTTTAAGTCAGGAGGAAAAAACCCTGTCCCTTTTGTTCCATTTTGACCAGAGAGGCAAATGTCCTGTTTGTTGATTTCTTCTTGGGGCTTTTACTTAACTAATGTGAAATTGAATCACTTGGTGAGAAGCACCTGCACAGAAGCAATTAATGTACCTACACTTTTCATGTTTTTTTAAACACTTATCTACATCAGTATAAAATTATGTTTAAAAACTTTACAAAGAAAATGTATTATTTTTCGTTTAAAACAATTTTGCACTCTAAGTCAATTTGATTCAGCCAGTTAGTCACAGTCTGAAAAACTGTGCCTAAAATCAGTTCTGTATTTCTTTAATTTTCATCAAACTCACAACTCACCAACTTCGTTTTTCATGTCCCCAAATACTAGCTCTATGACTCTGTGA
>NW_012153507.1:2577609-2578042 GCF_000956105.1 Propithecus coquereli
GTGCTTTCCCCTAAATTGAAAAATCCCATGGTAGTTTTCTATTAGGAAATCCTCCCCCTGTACTTTCGTTCTCTTTGCCTCTTTCTATTTATGTTTGTATATTGCATGGTCCATGCTACCCACATACATGATCACAGCTACCCTGTACTAAAGTGAATCAACCTTTTTTTTTCCTTGAAAAGATGTCTTGCTCTCAAGTCTGCTAAACAGAATATTTGAACCATTGACTTCTCATACTACTTGCATTTTAGCTAACACCATCATTGTTAGAAGACCAGTGATGAATTGACTATGATCCTGCACTTTTTGCCAACTCCATATGACAGACAACATCTAATACTTCAGACACAGTCTATTAGATATGGTCATTCTCTTTTCATCTAAACTTTTTGAGTTTGAACCTTATGGAAGCTAAATCATCTTAAAGCAAAGT
>NW_012153507.1:2579792-2580103 GCF_000956105.1 Propithecus coquereli
AAGGAAATTAGAAAAGTACAATCACTTTGCTAGTTTGGGAAATAATAGAAAAATTTGAGCTTAAATAATTCAGCAGAAATGAATTTGATACATCACTAAATACTATGAATAAAATCCTGTCTTGATTTTAATACTACTATTTTACATATACACAGATGTAGACTTTTCTAAGCCATAATTGGTGGAAGTAAAAAACCAGAAAAATTCTGCTTCCACAAAAGCCGATAACTGTATGTTTCACTTTTGTTTGAGGTTTTGTAAACAACATGTATTATTAGCTTAGACTACTAATTCTATCTAGTTAAATATGT
>NW_012153507.1:2585589-2587078 GCF_000956105.1 Propithecus coquereli
AAGAAAGAAAAATTATATTGCAATATCATTAACATTTAAAATAACAAAATATCAATGAGTCATATTTTTATAAACCTTTAAAAATGTAATAGATATTTCTCTAAGTGACATGGTTTGGGGGTAGTCCTTCTAAAGACACAGAGTTGGACCAGAAGACATATGAAGTCCATAAAAGCTACTGAGTTTCCCAATTCACTGGCTACTATAAATTGAGGATGAAGTATACTTTCACCTTTAAAGTAGTGAATACTTACATAAATTAATAACCCCACTAATATTGGGTATCTTCCAGGACAGTAAATAAAAGTTATCCTTTGGGCACAGCATAATGGGAACATTATCAGTATTAAAGTTTATTTTTAACATTTGTGCTGATGGGGAAGATAATAAATGTAGATGAACCTTATAAAATACAAACATGCCAATGTATTTATTTGTACAAAGTTGATCAATACAGAGAATCCAGTGTTTCTTCTTATAGTCAATCTGATACCTGGTATTTAAAAATATTAGTTTTCATAGGATAATTGCCAACATTAATTTGTTTATAATTTCAGTAATTTGAATTCAGTTGAAGAACTTTAGCTATTTGGTTTAGATTTTTGAAGTGTATGTGATTATGACTTGAAAGGCAGATTAATAGCAGGATTATGGTCTTATAGATCATACAATTCATTATGTTCTCACTGATCAATATCTGGCATCAGATACTACAACTTCACTGTATATGTTTCATTCATTTAGATGAGCAGATCTATATTTTTGTTACTTTACTGTGCTGCATATATCATGGGCAAAAGGCATTTTTGAGATCTTTAAAGCTATTATGCTTCTTATTGCTTCGAAACTTAAGGATTCTGTATTTGAAAGTTTAGACAAAGTCAATAACTTTTAGGTTGTAACTCAAAGATCAGTAGAAATGACATTTTCTTATATTCAGCTATTAATTTCAATCTTTAATTTTCTCAATCCCTTTTCATCATATAAATACTACTAATCAAATGTTTTATTCTTAATTATTAAAACACCTTATAGAAAGACACATTCTTAAGATTCAGCTTCTTTCTGTATTATGTGTAGTAGGAGCAATTAAGGAGCATTGGAGAGAAATAATTAGCTTTTAATCATAAAACAGACCAAGGCCTTTGAATCTGTGAAGTAACATTAAAGCACTAAAAAAAATTCCATGAATGATATGGTTGGCTTTGTTTTGTGTCAATGTCTGAGCTGATTGGACCATGCTGGAGATAATATTTAATTTTGGAAAAAATATGCCCAACACTATTGGATTAAAATCAGCTCTTTATGTGAAAGTTGTAACTTTCTGTAGAAGCTGAAAGAAAACATTGCTGCTTTTAGAATTTTATTGTAATATTTATAGCCCAATTCTGGGTCTCAAGGCTAAATGAAATCCCATACCACATCAATTTCAGAGCCCCATGATCCTAAGTCCTCTAGAATCTTTTCCAGTCTGAGGAGTTCCTTCCAC
>NW_012153507.1:2588049-2603347 GCF_000956105.1 Propithecus coquereli
CTACTCTTTGCCAGAGTTCTATTGTGCCTCCTGTAACATCTATCAAGCTCTTACTGTGTGTAAGATATGTATATGAATTAATGCACTGAATCTTTTACTTAACGAAGAAAGTAAAATTATTGCCATTTAACAGATAAATACATTGACACCTAAAGAGGTTAAACAATTTACTGAAAGTCAGACAGCTAAATAGTGTAAAAGCCAATACTCAAACCACAATATACCTACTCTTTGCCAGAGTTCTATTGTGCCTCCTGTTATATTTAAATAAATTGTATTCCATCATTACATTTCAATTCAATCCACCTAACCTTTATCGAGCCCCTTATATGTGCCTGACACACCATACCAAAGGAAACAGAACAGATTCATGCAAGTCATCCAATGTGGTACTTTGGTACTGTGCCTGACACAGAGTACCAAAGGAAACAAAAACGATTCAGGTGAGTCATTGAATACGAAAATTCATTTCACGAATTTTGAAAATTACTTAAAATTCTTGGTTTTTTGATAGAGAATTTGAATTAATAAATACTTAAATTTCCAGAATTTGGAAAACATCTATAATTTCTAGTGTAGATTCTGGCCAAGGATTGGCTTGGTGGGTGTCTTTGGTTGGAATTTCACAAATTTCTAATTTGCACTTGTTCATTGCCTTAAGTTGTTTGAACATTGTCATGTAGCACATCTCATGTTTTTTACATCCTAAAACCTGTTAAGCCAAAGCCAGAGTCTAGACTAGGATGCTTTTAGATTTTGACACTATGCTTTTAGTTTCAATTTTGTTTATTTCCACTCTGATCTTTATTATTTCTTTTCTTCTACTAATTTGGGGTTTGGTTTGCTCTTGTTTTTCTAGGTCTTTGAGATACATCGTTAGGTTGTTTATTTGAAGCTTTTCTACTTTTTTGATATAGGTAGTTATGGCTTTAAACTTTTCTCTGGTTGCTGCTTTTGGTGTATCCCATAGTTGTGTTTTCATTTTCATTTGTTTCAAGAAATTTTTAAACTTCCTCCTCAATCTCTTCATTAACTCACTGATCATTCAAGAGCAAATTGTTTAATTTCCATGTGTTTGTATATTTCCCAATGTGCCTCTTATTATTGATTTCTGGTTTTATTCCCTTGTGATCAGAGAAATGTTTGGTATAATTTCAATTTTTTTTTAATTTTTTAAGAGTTATTTTGTGGCCTAACATATGGTCTATCCTTGAGAATGATCCGTGAGCTGAGAAGAAGTTATTATATTCTGCAGCTGTTGGATGAAATGTTCTGTAAATATCTATTTATAGACTAAAGGTCCATTTGGTCTATAAGTGCAGGTTAAGTCCAATGTTTCTTTGTGGATTTTCTGTCTGGATATTCAGTCCAATGCTGAAAGAGGAGTGTTGAGTTCACCAATAGTTTCTGTCTTGAAATCTACTTTATTTGGTAGAAATATTGCTACTCCTGCTCTTTCTCAGTTTGCATTTACATGGAATATCTCTTACCATTTCTTTATTTTCAGTCTATATGTGTCTTTTTCTTGCAGGCAACATATGGTTGGCTCTTTCTTTTTTAATTTTTAATCCATTCAGCCACTCTGTCTTTTGTCTGGAGAGTTTAGTCCATTCGCATTCAATGTTATTATCGATAGGTTAGGACTTACTATTGCCATGTGATTATCAATTTCTGATTGTTTTATGGTTCTCTCTTTCTTTCCTACTTCCTTCCTGTCTTGCTTTGTTAAAAGTAATTTTCTTGCATAGTGTGTTTTAATTTCTTGCTTTTTATTTTTTGTGTATCTGTTGTAGGTTTTATGATTTGAGGTTACCATAAGACTTGCGAAAAGAAATCTAACAGAAATTCTACCCTTTAACTACATCCCTGTCCCCACTTTTTAACTTTTTTTCATCCATATCTTTTTATACTATCAAAAAATTATTGTAGTTATTTTTGATAGGTTTGTCTTTCAGTCTTCCTGCTTAATAAGTGGTTTAGACACCACAATTACAGTAATATTCTGTATTTGTGTACTTACTGTTACCAGTGAGTTGTATACCTTCAGATTATTTTTTATTGTTCATTAATGTCCTTTTCTTTCAGATTGAAGAACTCCTTTTAGCAATTCTCTTAGGGCAGGACTGGTGTTGATGAAATCCCTCAGCTTTCGTTTGTCTGGGAAAATATTTCTCCTTCATGTTTGAAGGATATTTTTGCAAGATGTAATATTCTAGAGTTAAAGATTTTTTTTTTTTTTTTCCTTCAGCACTTTGAATATTTCATGCCACTCTCTTCTGGCCTATGAGGTTTCCACTGAGAAGTCTGCTGCCAGGCATATTGGAGCTGTTATTTATTTATTTTTTTTCCTGCTTCCTTTAGGACCTTTTTTTTTTTTGCCCATGACCTTTGGGAGCTTATTAAATGCCTTGAGGTAGTCATGTTTGGAATAAATCTGCTTGGTGTTCTATGATCTTCTTGTACGTGAATGTTGATATCTTTCTCTAGGTTTGGAAAGTTCTCTGTTATTATTTCTTTGAATAAAATTTCTACCCCAATCTCTTTCTCTAACTCCTCTTTAAGGCCAATAACTCTTAGATTTGCTCTTTTCAAGCTATATTCTAGATTTTGTAGGCATGCTTTGTTCTTTTTCATTCTTTTTTCTTTTTCTCTTCTGATTGTGTATTTTCAAACAGCCTGTCTTCAAGCTCATTAATTCTTTCTTTTGCTTGGTCAATTCTGCTGTTGAGAGAATTTGGTGCATTTCTAAATTTGTCAATTGAATTCTTCAGCTCCAGAATTTCTGCTTTTTTTATTTCAATCTCTTTGTTAAATTTCTCTCATAGGCTTCTGAATTCCTTCTCTGTATTGTCTCAAAGTTCATTGAGCTTCTGCAGGACAGTTATTTTAAAATCTTTGTCTGAAAAGTCACATATCTCCCTTGCTCTGGGATTGGTCACTGGCACCTTATTTTGTTAGTTTGGCAAAGTCATGTTTTCCTGGGTGTTCTTGATGCTTGTAGATGTTCATCAATGTGTGGGCATTGAAGAGTTAGGTACTTATTTTAGTCTTTGTAGTCTGACCTTGTTTGAACCCATACTTCTTGAAAAGGCTTTTCAGATATTCAAAGGGAATTGAATGTTGGGGATCTAAATCTTTGGTCACTGCTGCTGTATCAGCACTGGCGTGCCCCAAGCCCAGTAACACTATGACTTTTGCAGACTCCTGGTGGGTCTGCCTTGCTAGACTTGGGTAAGATATGGGAGAATTCTCTGGATTACCAGACAAATTCTTTCACTCTTTTCCCTCACTCTCTGTGCTGGGCTGTTGGGGGAGGAGTGATGTGGGTACTCCCTAATAGCCACCCGCACCAGGTCACACCTGAAGCCAGCCTGTATCACATAAAGCCTGTGGTGACTGTTTCTTGGCTACCTCTGATATTTATTCAAAGCCCAAAGGCTCTTTGGTCAATAAGTGGTAAATCCTGCCAGGACTGGATCCTTCTCTTCAGGGCAGTATATTTCCTTATGGTCCAGGGTAGGTCCAGAAATACCTTCCAGGAAAAAAGGCCCAGATTTAGGGGCTTCAGGAGTCTGCTTGGTACTTTACTTTACTGTAGCATAGCTGGTACTCAAATTGCAAAACAAAATCCTCTGAATTTTTCCCTTTTCTTTCCCCAAGTGGAAGAAGACTCCTTGAGCCACACAACCTACAGTTAGAAGGGTGACTTGGGTACTGGACTGGCTACCACTGCTGGTGTCTCACTGGGTCATGAGCACCCCAAGTCCACTGGCCCTAAGCCAGCACAACTGCAAGAATTGCCCAAGGACTACAGTCTTTGTTGCCTGACTGCCTGACAAATTTAGTCCAGGCCCCAGGCTGCTTTTTGTCAGCCAGTGGAGGGGCTAGCTGGAACTCGGGGTTGGGGGCCAGAGGAGTTTCCTCTGGTCAGGCTGGTCTCCCTCTGTGGGTGCCAGCAGAATTCTGTCCTTTGTTGTGTTCCCCTGTGACACGGTAGTCCTAAGTTCCAATGCAAAGTCCCACAATCACTTCATTCTCCCTCCCCCAGGCACACGAATTCTCTCTTTACTTTGCACTGCTGGGACATGGGGAAAGGGTGGCATAAGCAATGCAAGATTATCTTTTCTGTCCTCTTTAGTGCTTCTTTCCTTGATATAATGTGAAAACCAAATAGCATGATTGCTCACCTGAATTTTGGTTCTTCTGAAGGTGCGTGCTTGCATGGATAGTTGTTGAATTTGGTGTTCGTGTGGAGGGACAGTTGCTGGAGGTTTCCATCTGGCCATCTTGCTCTGCCCCCTCAACACTATACCTTTAATTTTCTCTGAGACAGTGACAAACCTTCCATTACTATAGTGTTGCCTTCAGTTATAATGTTTTTGTCTGATGTTCTGAAGCATTCCAGAAGAAGCAGGCAATAACCTTCATTTTTTTTCTATTATGATAAACCTTGTAGTAAGATAATTTCAAAATTTTTAGCCTGTCTTCCACAATTCTTTTCTTCATGAACAATTTTGGGATCTAAATTTTATGAGTACTGTATTCTATCTGACTTGTAGAAATGACTTAGGGATTGCCATGTTAATAAGGCTGATAGTGAAACAATAAAAAGAGATATTAGGCAATAGGATATATATAGCAAGTAGCATTAAATCTTTGATGACTGAAAGTCTGCTAGTTAATGTCATGAGAATAATACGCTACAAGTATTCAAAATATATTTTTGAGATATATATCAGTCAGGGACATGTATACCATTAACATGGTTTTTGCAGTTGACTGTGCCAGTGTGGAAGAGAAACCAGCACCTGAAAAGATGAGCTCAGATTTTACAGTAACTTTGCGAAATTAGAAAAATTATCAGAAACTACCCTAAATTAAGCCAAATCAGGACAAGTCCTGGGTACACATGCAATAAAATTGTGACAGGTGTTATCCTATATGTCAATTGTGGTAGACTCAGTACACCATTATCAAAAAAAGCTCTAAAATTTAAATAGAATATTCAGCAAATATTTTATCATTACTTCCCAACCTGTTTTTGAATACATTTTACAGCGACATTGAAGACGATTGATATACTTTAGCTTGCTTTAATGATGAGGAAGCAGGAGAAATGGCGGTAGGGGACAACTTTTTGAATTAGATGATAGAACAGCAGGAACAGTTTAGCAATTATTTACTAAAACAAAAGTGTAGATTAGTCTTAACTTGGTGCTAGCAATAATGATTACCAATGAAATAACTAACCCTAAACAATTTCTGTAATGTTTGTACATTTATTATATGAACTTTATAGTAACAGTAGACCATGTGGCACGACTGGCCTCTCCAGGACTTTAGGAAGCAAATTCACAGCCAAATCTTTTTGTTCCCTCTGTCTAAAGATGTGGTAGATTTTTTTTTTCCTTCCCTCTTGGTATGTTTCACCCTCGATTCTCTCTCTCTGTGTGTATGAGTGTGTGTGTGAGCATGTGTGCACCCACTGGTGAGGAATTTATCACTTATCATATTCATACGGTTGGAGTTATTTATGTTATTCCTGGAGCTCTTAACCAAAAATACACACTAAGCTATATTAATAAATGCAAATATTTGCATCCTCCTGCAACAGTTTGAGGGTGACATTTCATTCTGATAATGACAAAATGCTGGACGTTATTTTTAAATTCTGCAGATGTAATAGAGCTTTCTACACTGGCCTAGGCTATCCAGAAATGAGTTGGCATTTTCAACAGAATAGATTCCACACCTCAGAGAGATTTGAAAGTCCCTTACTATTTACCTTAGGAAACACGTGGTAATTGATACTTTGAATACTTTACATGCACTGGTTATTCTAAGAATGCCCACTTTCAAATTGTAAATGAATTTCTTTCTACATGTAAGTATTTTGAAACATAAAGTGCAACAGACCAAGAATTATTTTTATTTATTATTCATACTATAACTTCTCTTGGAATTGAATATACAAAACCACAAACAATAAAGACTCTTTCTATAAATAACAATTTAAAAGATAAAAGGACATTTAAAATTTTGTAGGTTGGGGTTATTTAAAAATTTATTTCACAGAAAATTGCCTGAAAAAAATCCCCTGTAGCTTCCAAAGGAGAAGTCCCGGATGATAAATATGGTGCCCATGCAAACATGACCCACTTCCATTTGCTTATTATATGAAGCCATTTCATTTTTCACAATTTCCAAGTACCAGTTTTGTGAAAAAAAAAATCTTCCATGTTTAATCTCACATAACATCTATTCAAGATTTAATACCCGTTATATAATAGCACAGTATCAAGGATTTTACTTACTTCCTTGATACTTCCCTGATACTTCCTTACAATTTGAAAATAAAACAAGAAAAATGTCCTCCCGTCTAACTTCTTACCTTCCTGGAAGCAAGGATATCATTAAAGAAACAGCTACTTATTTGCCAGTAAACTGAGGAAGGAAATGGAGGTACCAGCCAGCCTTCACTTCCATTTCCACTTCCGTTTTAGTCTGATAAAACCAAGATCCATATTGAAATTATACCAATAAGGAGAAATAGCAATATGGAATTTTTGGCATCCATTCTGTGTGGGTATGAATTGTGGTACAAAAAAATTAGAGTACAAGAAATTTTATATTCCTTTTTTGAATGTCATATTTAATCTATTTTAGCTTCTGGTATCCAGGTTTATAGAAGAAGAGATCCTGGTCTTATCTGAAACCAGACATACTGGGTGATGGGTGGGTTACATCCTAAGCCAAGATTTCATTTATTTTTGCTTTCTTTTACTTGCTCCAGTAGGGAAATCAGCTCTTGGCAGATTCAGAGATGCCCTTCCGATATCACAGACATCCCACTGAGTCCAGCTCAGCCCTTAGAGAGATCTTCTGCTCCTCTCCAGCTCTGGGCATAGCTTCTAGCCTTCAAAGGTGTAAACCTTTCAGAATAATGCCGTCATTCAGTACCCTGGATGCAGCGCTAAACCAAGGTCCCAAAAGCTGAAGGAAAGGCCCTCAACCCAAAACATTAATCTCTTTTCCAGTTGATTTACTTCTCTTTCTCTCAGTAGGTAAACTTATTTCCAGCAACAAAAGCCAGGACGTGTTTTTTCCCTTAGTTTTTGAAAATTTTTGCTTTTAACATATCTACTTCCTCAAAGAATGTAAAGAATATAAAGCTGATCTATCTTCTTGGGATGAGGTTAAAAAAAAAAAAAAAAACCTATAGCAATGATACAAAGTGATATCTGCCTGTCTTCAGGTTATTATCCTGGTAGTATTTAATGACTTGTTCATTCGTTAAACATGGAGAGACTGTCTCCTCATGCTGCTAAGAGCTGATGATTTCGTAGTGAATAAGAATTTTCACAGGACTTATAGTCTAGAAGCAGACATCTATAGTAAAATATTGACAATTGCACAAATAACTCCTGGGTTCTGTGAGAGCAGGCAGCACCTGCTTTGTAACTATTCTCATGATTTAATTCCCAAACCTGAAAACTGACAAGAAACAATAAGGACAGATATTTTGATTACTTTGTAAATTGAATGTTGCTCTTCACCTTTTACCCAAAGTGTCAGCTTTCAAAATTTGTTCGTAGAGGAAGACATGTTAGGCCTCATTTTGCTATTGATTCAACCAATTTCAACTAATTTTGTTACTGATTCCATTAGAATTGTGTAAAATATTCTATTTTTTTTTTAAATAGATACAAGTTTAGTTGAAACTTCCAGAAAACAATTGTGATTAGGATGGCCACTTCCTAGACTTCAGAAACTGCATATTATCACTTACTTTTCACTTTTTTCTAGTAATTTTGTGAGATAAAAGAAAAAAATGTTCTTACAGATCTCCTTGATTACTTTCAAATTCTGTAAAAAGAGATTAAACATAGGTACTTTTTAATTTAGCTTATTAGTATTTTATCTAAGCTAAGTTCAGAAAATTCTTTAAAATATCTTATTTATATCATTTCTGCTCAGGTAAAGATGCCTATAATATCAAAGTATTGCATTCAAGAAAAAGAAAATACTGTAGTTTGTTTTTGGTCTTCAAACATAATGATTGATAATGTACTTTAAATAAATCTATCTGGTAATTCATCTTTGTAATAATTGCTTATCTAATGATGAAAATTGAGAATTCTAAGTTTTGTTTGCTGCGAGGTGATTTATGGATACTTTTTAATAACCTAGACATCAGATCACCAATAAGCATTCAGAGAGTTCCTACTAGGTGCAGCATCTCTCTGGACCTGAGGACAGAAAAGGGAGCAGATGTATTTGAATGTGCTCAATGGATTAAAGAATGAGAGGGTTTATATTGATGAAAGAATGAGAGAGGATTTATATTTCATTCTGGGTCAAGCCAGAAAGATGACAATGGATGTGATAGGATTTTTGTTATTACTTTGGGAGGAAAACTATTGATGGTGTTAATGTCTAATGAAATGAGACTGGGTCTGGAAGAATTTGGTAAATAGGTAAGTAAGATTTTTCAGGCTTAGATTACTGAGGTTTTGAATCAAAGCTATGTTTTTTTTTTATGAAGACTTTGCTTAAAGAGTGAAAGATTTTAGGCCAGTTCTGTCACATAAAGATCTTAGCTTGATAAAAAGTGAAATCATAGCTTCATATTAATAAATTAACAACATTGAACAGTTTCCACATCTGCAACTTTGCTGTGAGGAATGCAATGACAGATTCTGTGCTGTGTTTGCCTATGAGATGATTTCCTTGAAGTCCCATAATGAGTTGTTTTTGGCAGGATTAATGAGTATTATAATGGTAAATGGATGTTTGCAGCTCAGTTGTGTTCCATCACGGAGTAACATGGGGTTTCTGGTCCCTTGGAGGCCATAATTGGTGGCATTAATGCACTTTTTAATTACACTTCTTGAAAAAAAATGAATTGGAACCAAAACAAAAGCTAAGTGATCATCTCTCTGCTATTTCACATGCTATAAACAGAAGACTGTTGCTATCTCTGATATCTGTAATTTGAATCCTACTGTCTAGATAGAACATATGCAGTGTATTTTGATGATGATATTTGTTTAGAAACTGCTTATTTGCCTCTGCTTTTCCTCACTTTTACATACAGAAATATACTTTTATTATATATATATATAATACAGTTCTATATTATACTTGAATAAGAAATGGGCACATAATATAAAGGTATATGTGTTACAAATGTAGGTTAAGGTAAATAGAAAATAATAGGCTCATGTCTTATATTTAGACCCCTTCATTTGTTTCCTAACCCTACCTGTTAGTGTTGAGCAATGTAAGTGTAATTAATTCCCAAAGCTCTAAGAATGAACTAGAATTCACTAAGCCATTTTTCTTTTTCTCCTTTCACATGTATATGTGAGAAATTACTAATAGCTGCTGCTTCAGCATATCCTCTCTTTGGAATATTATATTTGTTTGTGGTTTCTAGTGGCAATCCCAACATTGATCTAGAAATGACATTTGCAAAGTGTGCTGTAGAAAGGTAAAATATCTCAAAAGGTGATATCACATATATATATATGAAGAGCAAAATAAGGTGAATTTTAAAAATCCATAGTATTAGCCATGTATTCATAATCTACTTATAAGTTGTCTAAACTGTATTGGTTATCTGTGCATTTCCTTCCAGCAATAATATACTTATTATTTAACTTTTCTGTATTTTTAAATAAATTACAGGGCAAAATATTAGCCTATGTGGTTAATTAAATGGTTATGGTGATACATGTGCACTTGAGGTAACTATGTTACCACTTTTATGTTCTTGCTAAAACAAGTGACTGTGGAGGTGATTCTTTATTCCTTACAGTCATTTATAAAGATATTCTTGGTATTTGGGTTATTCTTAAGTAACAGTACATGGGGCAAAAATGCATTTAGATCAGTGGCAAGCAATTATATCTATGAAAAACATGTGAAAAAACATGCAAAAAATTAGATGCCATGGAATTGCTCCTACATTGACATCTGAGTTTTGCTAGAACTTAGACAACTTCACATCTTGGAATTGCCAGCTTTTGTGAAAAGAAAGCTACCTTTCTCAACGATGTGTCTTTGATGCTTACTATGTGTGGCATTTTCACTTTTGCCATCAGGTAAAATCCTTCACTGACAGGCTCAAATGTCTGGTTCCAGGGCTTTCTGCAGGGTTGTAAAAAAGTTTCATTTTCTCTTTGTAAGGAAGCCAAAAAATAAAATAAATAAAAAAAAAAAGCAGAGAAGCAGGCAAACCAAAAAAAAAAAAAATCCCTCCCTGGTATTTATAATAGGGATTTCAGACTTTGAGAAGTGTGGAGCGGTCTTTAACGCATACACATTTTTAACATTGCATACCAGAGAGCAGAGAACAGGGACCCAGCCCTGGTTTTATGTGGCTCCATTCTCTTTGTGTTCTTGATGATTGAGTGTGCTGAAGTTGCTTTGTGTTTTCTTTAGAAGAGTGATGATAGTGATTAATTCAGTTGGTGGATCATTGTCCTATCCCCACCACTTTAGTAGTTTCCACAAAATGTCTTAAAATATCTTGACAGCATTTATATCTGTAAGAATTCTGTGTGCTTTTGCATATTATCATTCTATCTATATCTGATGCTGATCTTGTCAGCCATGCCATCTAAAAATACCAAAAAAGAGACCAAAATGTATATCAAAACTGAATTTTTAAGTAGATGTTTAATAGCAAATACATATGTATCTGTATCTACAGAGTTAAAGACATACACACATACATAAATATAATTTTAAAATTCATCCAAGAGTATATTAGCAGTGATCATTTTGCCATCATTAATTTGTTGTGATTGTTTTTAGTGATTTAATGTAAATTGCATAGAATAACCTCTCAGTTTCATAACGACAATAACAATAAAAAATGATTATTGCTAGCTTTTCTTGAATTTACTCTGCGCTAAGCACTTTGACATTTATTTTTTCCTCACCCAGTTATTTGGGGGTAAATATTGGTATTTTTTTCATGTTATGGATTTTTTGTGTGTGTGTTGAGACAGAGTCTCGCTCTGTCACTGGGGCTAGAGTGTCGTGGCGTCAGCCTAGCTCACAGCAACCTCAAACTCCTGGGATCAAGTGATCCTCCTGCCTCAGCCTCCTGAGTAGCTGGGACTACAGGCGTGTGCCACCATGCCCGGCTAATTTTTTCTATTTTTTGTAGAGACGGGTCTCACTTTTGCTTAGGCTGGTCTCAAACTCTTGACCTCAAGCGATCCTCCTGCCTCAGCCTCCCAGAGTGCTAGGATTACAGGTATGAGCCACCCCGCCTGGTTCATGTTATGGATTTTAAAAACCCCGAAGTTTAGACAGATTGGGCTACTTCCCCAAGGTCACACAAGCCTAAGTAGATCTGAGACAGAAGCCCACATCTCTATGAAGCCCGTCTGGTCACATTTAACCTCTATAATGCCCCTGGGGAGGGATAGAAATCATAGCAAAACAACAACAAACTTTGTAAATATTTTTAGCAGTACCATTCAGTTACGTAAATGAAGTGCGTTAATAGGATCTTAAAAACCTTATGCTTAAGAGGATCTTAGAGATTATCTAACACACAATGTTCACTTTAGAAGTGAAGAAATGAATTCTCATTAAGTTGAAATGGGGTGAGAAGCCAGGACACAGCTGCTGCCATCCTTCCTGTGGCTCAGCACGTCGATGTATGTATCAGGCCCATAGGCCAGCCCTTACGTGGAGACTTGGATAATGTTTACTTCTGAAGGCCACTGTGTGTGGGGCCGGATAGTGATAAGTGTTAGACTCGGAAGCTGGGCAAATCTGGAGTCTTAATTTTGCCTTCCTCCTCATTAGCTGCTTGACTGTGAGTAAATTGATTAATAGCCTTTGTGCTTCAGTTTATTTACCTGTAAAATCATGATAATATTATTCCTCATAAGGTTGTTGTAAAAGTTGAATAATGCATTTGAAGTACAATAAGCATTCAATTAATGTGTACATTATTATTATTAAGCATAAGTGCAACCTTCCTTTGGGGTAGGTATTATACAGTAGTTATCATGGTGCAGTTTCCTCTTGTTTTTAAAAGACACTCTTAAACTGATGTTCGAAAATGAGATTTCAGAATATTACAGGGGTACAAATGTTTTGGTTACATACATGGATTTCTTTTGTACTGCTTCAGTCAAAGTTATAAGTGTGCCCATCACCCAGATAGTGTATATTGTGCCTGTTAGGTATGATGTCACTCATCCCCGCCCCCCTCCTCCCACCTTCATGATTTCTGAAAATCACAATCCCAAAAGATTAAAATTCTAAATTTTGAATCCTGGAAGCTGAATTCCAGGGAAGGGATTAGTACACTTTTTGTTGTATTCAGGATAGTTGCATCATGTTAGTTGCATCAATTTAGGTGGAACTATTACCTTGTTATTGTCTTTATTTGGAAATTAATTATGGTTTCAGGAGATGTATATGGGTGCCAAATTGACAAGGGGTGGACTTGTGAACTTAGTTTTAGGTTGCAACTTGACTGAATTAAGGAATACTTAGAAAGTATTATTTTGAGTGTGTCTATCGGGGTGTTTCCAGAAAAGGTCAGTTTATAAGTCTGAGTGAAGTAGGTGGGGAAGAGCTGCCCTCACTGTGGGCAAGCACCATCCAATCGGCCAGGCCCTGGAGAAGGCAAATACTGAAGGCAAATTGGTGAGAGCCAGGACAGATTTTTTTTTCTGTTGCCTTGAACATCAGAAATTTGACTCCACAAAAGTACATTATCACAACATTGACTTGTATGTAATAATTGTACCTGTATGTAAAAATGTTGAAACATCTTCAGTAAGTGGAGACATGTCCTTTAGGTATATCTACATTTATGAAAAATAAAAAATGCTCAAGATCTCAGCTCTTTGGGCAACTACATATATGGTGGTGACCCTTCAAGGTTTTTGATCAATCTCTTCAAAAAGCTTATTCATCATGGTATTTCAGATGACTGCAGTTATTAAGCTGGGTGCATAAAATTACCAACCATAGTGATATGCATTTATACATTTCCCTTTTTGACCTATTTCTTTATGAATATGGTTCATCTGCTAATAACTGTTCTACCTGTTATATTGCCACTGTCATTAGTATAACTGTTTATGCCTGCAATAATATGTATGTTATTATTGCCTACTTTATTGTGTAAATTGGCCTATGATACGTTCTGTCATCTTTTTATGTTTCTCAAATAAATCCCCTTTTAAAAAGTAAAAAAAAAAAAAAGAAAAGAAAAGAAAATGAAATCACTTCTGTCTCAATTAACATGATTATACTACTACAAACAGTGAAGTTATAAAATTCAAACTTTGGGCATTTTTAATATCAGCAGCATAGTCCTCAAATGTCTCAGTATTTTAATGAAGCCAGTGCCTGCTTTGTTGTCATTGTTGCTTTTGAAAACATTTTAATTGATAGTGAATTTTCAAAAATTAGGAAACATATTTACATATAATTTATCGTAGATAACTGAAGTCAAAATCTCCTAAGCAGAAGTGATAGAGATTTGAGTTTGAATTCTAGCTATTCCACTTGTTTGGCCTCAAGCAAGTACTTACCCAGACTGAATCACAGTTGTACCAGCTGTAAAAATGAAAAAATAACTTATACCTTGCAGGGCAGTTGTGACTATTAAAAATGATATATGCAAAAGGGCCTAGGATAAGGCCTGGGACTTAGTAGGCACGTAATAAATGGTAGCTGTTAATGTGGTTAATATTTCTTATCCAAGGTATGGGTAAATCTTTAATAATAATGCTAATCATAACTTCAATTGTGCAAATTATGTACCTATATCTTATAATTTAAGTGTGTTATCATAAAATCAAGAAATTTAGTTATAGCACCTATGTACTATTCAAAAAAACACAAAGATTATTTTTAAAATTTTATTATTTTATAGACTAGTATTCAGAGTTCTTTGTGTTTAATATATGTAGAAAAGACAATTGTTTTCAAGAAAGTAAATTATTTTCACTTAAAAAAACTTGTAAATGTTTAAATTTTCCAGGTGAAATATAGGCTAGAGTTAAATGTACTTAGAGAACTGATGATAAAAACAATGAGCAAAATATTTTTAAATAAAGAAACTTGTTTGATTCAAAAAAGTGTATTTGAAAAGTTATAAAAATCAAATATAAAATTTTATTATATTTATTCCTACTTTAACAATCTTAAAGATTGATCTCCTTAGTGTCATATAATCTCTTAATTTAAGCATATTTAGTTTCAAAATGTCAAATTTTAGCACTATACATTGATTCATACACGGTTGGTTTATGTATAACTTACAACCAGTAAATGCTTGAGATAAAATGATAGTATACATTTTATTATACATTTAGACTATGATACTAGAAAAAAATGTGTTCTTTGGCTGCTGTTTCCGATTATCTCTTGATATTGTATAGTAAATTTTAAAATAATGAATTTTTAGAAGCTAAAATATTATTTTCCTAAAGCCATTTACAACATGAGATTTTAAGACATGTGAACTTAAAAATACTAATTACATCATGCTATTGGAAAGACCATTAAAGTATAACGAATATGGCCATGATTTTATATTTCAGAAGAAGACATTGCATACTATTAAATCTGAGTCTCTATATTTAAAAAAATCACTAAATAGTACTCTGAATAACATGGATCAACTATATTAAAGGAAACTGAATGAATAACATTTTTTTCATTAAATGTATTTGAGGTTCTCAAAACCCTTAAATTTTATTTACCAGAATGCATTTTAAAAAGTTAGCCTGAGTAGGTTGAGAGATAATCTGAGATCAAAACTATAATTTTTGTCTTGGGGGCTTCACATCTATATTGGGAATATAAATGTTATATTGCAATTTATAGAATATAGAACATGATAAAAGTTCTTTTCTTGCTCTCCAATGGAATGACAGCCCTGAGCATAGATAGGGCCTAGCACATCCTGCATAAAGGAAACTTTTGAATGAATGTTTGTTGAGTGAATATTGAATATGTTTCTACATAACTGACTGTGAGCTGGTGTGATTTTACTACATAAAAAAGCTCATAACTTTGACTCAAACTGTACAAAAGCAATTCATGTAGCCAAAACATTTGTACCCTTGTAATATTCTGAAATAAAATCAAAATAAAGAAAATATTTTTGCATAATATACAGCCTCAAAAAATTGAGGCAATTTGGAACTTTTAGTAAGAAACTGTGGAAATTAAGGTAATCTTTTGCTTGTGTTTGACTTAGGTTTCCCAAATCAATTCATGTAGCCAAAACATTTGTACCCTTGTA
>NW_012153507.1:2603823-2607126 GCF_000956105.1 Propithecus coquereli
GTGCCTGCTTTGTTGTCATTGTTGCTTTTGAAAACATTTTAATTGATAGTGAATTTTCAAAAATTAGGAAACATATTTACATATAATTTATCGTAGATAACTGAAGTCAAAATCTCCTAAGCAGAAGTGATAGAGATTTGAGTTTGAATTCTAGCTATTCCACTTGTTTGGCCTCAAGCAAGTACTTACCCAGACTGAATCACAGTTGTACCAGCTGTAAAAATGAAAAAATAACTTATACCTTGCAGGGCAGTTGTGACTATTAAAAATGATATATGCAAAAGGGCCTAGGATAAGGCCTGGGACTTAGTAGGCACGTAATAAATGGTAGCTGTTAATGTGGTTAATATTTCTTATCCAAGGTATGGGTAAATCTTTAATAATAATGCTAATCATAACTTCAATTGTGCAAATTATGTACCTATATCTTATAATTTAAGTGTGTTATCATAAAATCAAGAAATTTAGTTATAGCACCTATGTACTATTCAAAAAAACACAAAGATTATTTTTAAAATTTTATTATTTTATAGACTAGTATTCAGAGTTCTTTGTGTTTAATATATGTAGAAAAGACAATTGTTTTCAAGAAAGTAAATTATTTTCACTTAAAAAAACTTGTAAATGTTTAAATTTTCCAGGTGAAATATAGGCTAGAGTTAAATGTACTTAGAGAACTGATGATAAAAACAATGAGCAAAATATTTTTAAATAAAGAAACTTGTTTGATTCAAAAAAGTGTATTTGAAAAGTTATAAAAATCAAATATAAAATTTTATTGTATTTATTCCTACTTTAACAATCTTAAAGATTGATCTCCTTAGTGTCATATAATCTCTTAATTTAAGCATATTTAGTTTCAAAATGTCAAATTTTAGCACTATACATTGATTCATACACGGTTGGTTTATGTATAACTTACAACCAGTAAATGCTTGAGATAAAATGATAGTATACATTTTATTATACATTTAGACTATGATACTAGAAAAAAATGTGTTCTTTGGCTGCTGTTTCCGATTATCTCTTGATATTGTATAGTAAATTTTAAAATAATGAATTTTTAGAAGCTAAAATATTATTTTCCTAAAGCCATTTACAACATGAGATTTTAAGACATGTGAACTTAAAAATACTAATTACATCATGCTATTGGAAAGACCATTAAAGTATAACGAATATGGCCATGATTTTATATTTCAGAAGAAGACATTGCATACTATTAAATCTGAGTCTCTATATTTAAAAAAATCACTAAATAGTACTCTGAATAACATGGATCAACTATATTAAAGGAAACTGAATGAATAACATTTTTTTCATTAAATGTATTTGAGGTTCTCAAAACCCTTAAATTTTATTTACCAGAATGCATTTTAAAAAGTTAGCCTGAGTAGGTTGAGAGATAATCTGAGATCAAAACTATAATTTTTGTCTTGGGGGCTTCACATCTATATTGGGAATATAAATGTTATATTGCAATTTATAGAATATAGAACATGATAAAAGTTCTTTTCTTGCTCTCCAATGGAATGACAGCCCTGAGCATAGATAGGGCCTAGCACATCCTGCATAAAGGAAACTTTTGAATGAATGTTTGTTGAGTGAATATTGAATATGTTTCTACATAACTGACTGTGAGCTGGTGTGATTTTACTACATAAAAAAGCTCATAACTTTGACTCAAACTGTACAAAAGCAATTCATGTAGCCAAAACATTTGTACCCTTGTAATATTCTGAAATAAAATCAAAATAAAGAAAATATTTTTGCATAATATACAGCCTCAAAAAATTGAGGCAATTTGGAACTTTTAGTAAGAAACTGTGGAAATTAAGGTAATCTTTTGCTCGTGTTTGACTTAGGTTTCCCAAATCAATATTCATATACCACAACTATAGATAAATTTTACATTATTATCCCCTTGGTTTTTATATCCACCTGATTTCTAAAGGCATTTTTTAGATGGATCGAGATAGGTAACTTTAATTGGTGTATCTTAGCCCTTGCTGGCTTTGAAGAATAAGGTCGGAACATATTTGCTAAAGAATCCAGGTGAAAGGCATTCTCACAGATTATTCTATGGGAATCTCAGTTCAAAAAGTATGGGCAAAGGATATAAGAACCCATGTAAGATTTTGCGTGTGTGTTTAAGGTTATTTTCTAGATATTGCATCAGTGATTAAAATGTCTTTTCTTTTAACATTATGTTTTTCTATCTAACTAGATTAGTTTTCTCCTTCCTCTATAAGCACTCAGAAACCCAAGAGAAAGGAAATATTTCTCACTCTCTCAAAGACTCTAGGTTACTTTTTGTTCCTAAGAAAAAAACCTATCCACTTTTTTTTTCTACTCTTCTTTTGGTAAGATAATTCCTACTGTTTCTATACTAAAGAAAATAAACATTTGTCCACTTCATTTCCAATTTGTATTTTTTATTTGTTCATTCATACTCATGGCTTTTCACTATTCCAGTCGATTGTCCTCCTATCCCTCCGTTGTCAGAGAGGCTGGGTTATAGCAGATCAAATCAAGAATAATATGTCCTTTCTTCTTGGCACATGATTGGTATCCAAAGCTGTAGTATATTGGAAATAGCCAATTATCTAATAAGGTTTATAAATTGAAACTTAAATTTAAAAATGGGTTTATGTAGTGGATAAACAGATCTGACATCATCTATAAACTAATGGCTATATTTATGAATCAATTAATTTAAATATAACTACCGGTGTGTGGTATAGGTGGTAATTCCTTCCTTTAAACTCTCCTCATACATGAATTATGCTTGGTTTTCTCAGTAGAGCTCTTCTAGCTCATTTTCCCACATGAAGTGGGGGAAATTTACAGATGGCTTTTTTTCTGTGTTCCAGTTTTAGCAATTCAAGGTCTTACCTGCTTTCACTGCTACCCCTTTTGCCTTCTTCCACTTTTCCCTACACGGTTTCTTCCTCTGGCACACTAAAGGGACTGTCCTCCATTATTATCCCATCACTTTCTCTTTTAGAGGCCACTGCCTCTGGGCTCTCTTTGTGACTTTTACTTTTCTTGTAGTTACTGCATGTTCCTGTCTGTGTTTCTCACCTCTTCACTCCAGCTCCTGTGCTCTGTGGCTGGCTGTACTTTAAGAAGGCTGATTCACTTAAAGATCCTACCATAGCCAACCAGTCACATAGGTCATTGACTTTGCTGCTTCCATTTTTCATACGTTCTGCACGATAGGGCATTCTCTTTTGAATGCTGCATTAACCACTATTTTGAAAGGAAGGGATTGACTTTCTAGGATAGTGTCACCACTAAGAT
>NW_012153507.1:2610411-2611615 GCF_000956105.1 Propithecus coquereli
TATATTAACCCTTTTTTTCAATTTGTGGTTATGTTACAAGAAAGAGCTTTCCTGTATACCACCATGTATCCCCATTTATAAAATATTGAATGATATAATAATGGGAGTTCTCTATAAAAATGTAGATTTCTACACTGCTTTATTTAATTGCTTGCAAAAAATACTATTGTAAAAGAAAAATGACAAAAGAAGTAGGAGGAGAAAAAGGAAGAGACTATTTCAGAATACACAAATGAATTAGAAGATACGCTTCCTGACCTTAAGAATCTAAATGTGAAAGATGAAACACACGGAAGGACATCAACATGTTTTTCCTCTTTATTCAGTCTGCCAGGAAGCTCAGAACCTAGTTTTGAGTTCAGTCACAGCACATTTATGATTACTATTAATATTTTATTTAAATTTCTGTATTGTCCTCAGGCATGCTTTTCTACTACTTATATGTTTTGTTTTTATATAAGAAAGAGATGATATACTAAAATAAAGTGGGAAATCTTTTAAGTGTCCCACTAAGAATCCAGTTATAAAAGGAAGAAATCAGATGAATTATTGAGGAAATTTCACTGAATCAATTTATAATAGAGTTAGGTTTATCTTGATTAGTTAAGATACAGTCCTTTATAGCTTGGTGAATTGATAATGGCTATTGACTTATTTAATAATCATTGGTAAAGCATAAGAATTATTACCAAGCAGATGAAAATAAAAAATGTAAATTTGACTAAAGAATATTAAGTACCTGCTTATAAGAATTAGAAATGGTCACTTCACCTATTTTATGCCTAGGGAATGAAAGCTAAGTGCTTACCCTCTACCAAACTAATAAAGATTGAACCACTTATAATTGTGATACTTATCCATTTTCGACCTACAAAGAGAACGATTTCATATGGCTCAACCTAATATAGTATTAATTAGTGGTGAACCCAGGTCTCCCGATTGCCAAGTTTGTGATGTTTCATCAGACCATGCTAGTAGTATTTCACAGATTTCCCCATTATTAAAGTCAGGGAATCCACTAAAGAGTTCTGGCCTTGGGACCCTGAGGTTCCTAGTGTGGCAGGCAGTAAAAGAACCACAACAATCAAGCACATTAGCAATGGCAACACATTTTAGGAGATAACTCCCTGAGAAGCCTTAGTAAAATACTAGTTTCAGAAGAATGTATTTTTAAAAGTTCCTGAGTAGGCAGAAACCAATAGTA
>NW_012153507.1:2611665-2613490 GCF_000956105.1 Propithecus coquereli
AATGTATCTTCCAAACATAATTCATTCAATGAATATAAGTTGACTGCCCTCTACTTGCCAAGCATTGTTCTGGATCCTACAGATGTAAGATGAACAATATTGACAAGATATCAATGTTTTGACTGTATCAACAATATCCTAAAGGAAATGAAATAGACAACACAAAAGAAAATAAATAAATTAATAAGATACTATGGAGATGTAGTGAGACAATGGCATACAGGTGCTAATTTTGATTTGATAGAGAAAATTCACTGGAGAGATGGTATTGGAGCAGACAACTATATGACAAAAAAGAACCAGGCATTAAAAAGATCTGGGGACACCAGGTGCAGTACAAATGCCCAAAGGTGAGAATGACCTTGAAGTGTTTGAGGAGGATAAAGAAGGTCAGGGTGTCTAGAGCTGTGAGAGATTTGAGTAGGGTATGAGAAAGCCAAGAACATGATGGCTGACCTAGGTTTTGGTAAGGAGTTTGGATTTTATCCCAAATGGAAATGGAAGGCATTGGAGGGTTTAGGACAAGTAGTGATATAAGTTTTTAAAAGAATTTTCTGAATGCTGTCAGAAGGATGAACTGTAGAGGTCAGGATTTCAAGTGGAAATAAAAAGAGCTATTAGGAATTTTCTATAGCAATGTAATGAAAGATTATGGAAATTTGGACTAGAGAAGTAGCAATGAAAATGAAAAGAACTGGACAGATTCTGGACACATTTTGGAGGTAGAGATAACAGATCTTATTGATTGATTGAATATAGGAGATAGTAATGGGATAGTGAAGGAAGGGAAGGCATCAAACATTATTCCTAGAATTTTGGCACAGGCAACTTGGTAGATGGAGTACTATTTTCTGAGATAGGAAAACCTAGTAAGAACTACTTTTAATGGGTTAATCCAATAAGCATTTGATATTCGAGTTTAATTTTCAATGGAGAAGCCTATGATATATGTATAAAGTTGGAAATCAATGGCATATAGTGATATTTAAATCTTATATTGTTAAAAGGGCAGGGAGATATGCATTAACAGAGATTATGCCAAGAAAGGAGTATACTTCTCTTCTAGCCTCAAGCTTTGCTAATGATTATCTTTTAATAATAATAAGTTGATTCAGTTGATTTCTGAATCATATGATAGATGTACCTTTAACTTTTTAAGACACTGTCAAGCTCCAAAGAGACTGTACCATATTACATTCCTACCCGTAGTATATGAGACTTTCTAATTTCTCTGTGTCCTTGCCAACTCTTGGTAGGTCTGCTTGTGTTAATTTTAGATGAGAATCTCATTGTGCTTTAAATTTACCTTTTCCTAGTGACTAATGATTTTGAGCATCTTTATATGTACTTATTTGCCATCTATATATCTTCTTTGGTAATATCTTCAAATATTTTACCCATTTATAGTGGGTTGTGTTTTCTTATTACTGAGTTTGGAGAGTTCTTTATGTATTCTGGATACAAGTCCTTTATCAAATATATGCTTAGCGAATATTTTCTCCCAGTCTGTGGCTTTTCATTCTCTTAACGGTATTAAAAGAAAAGATGAATGTTCATAGCATCTTTACTTGTAATAGCTCAAACTGGAAGCAACCCAAATGTCCATTAACAGGTGAACAGGTTTTAAAAAAATGAGAGCACTACTCAACACTGACAAAAAGCAAACTAATGATATATACAATACCATGGACTAATTTCAAAATAATTTTATTGATTGAAAGAAGCCAGACCAAAAAGAATACAATCTATACGATTTCCTTTATATAAAATTACAGAAAGTACAAACTAACCTACAATGACAGAAAACATATCTCAATAGGGGAAG
>NW_012153507.1:2615585-2625999 GCF_000956105.1 Propithecus coquereli
ATAAAACATAAGAATGTTTTACCTCCACAAATTTGTATCTGTAATTTGTTCTCAGAGCACAGACATATTGAGGATGCCACTCGGCAGTACTGATTGAATATTTATTTAAACAAATATCAGTATAACCCAACTAGCTGGAAAATCCATGAGTTTGGTTTTGATAGCAGAGCATTTCTCAACAATTTATGTGTGCATGCAAATTTTGGTGCTTTGGATATAGGCTAAAGTATTTGCTTTATATGTATTATTTTGTTTGAATACAAGAAAGCTGGTTTGATTTGTATGTTTCCCCCTTATAGAATTGTTCCAAGGCTCTGTCAGAGATCACGTAGAGTAATTTTTCCCATCAATCTTTGCTGTGCAGCCATGCACGAATGCAGTAGGAAAAAGGGGGCAGAAATCAAATCACTTAATTGCAGCATTTTTCATCTACATCTTTTGTTTTATGGTGGTAAAGGCCCCGGAGTAGCCTACCATGATTCATGGCTGTCACTGCTGCCGTTAGCAGTTCAATCCTTCATTCTAGGCATTTTGGTACCGAAAGTACCTACACAATTACTTTGATGAATATGACTTGTTTGTTTTTTCCCCATTTTTAGCAGAGAGTGGTTGTGCTTAATACAGACATTTAAATAAGATAGTATTCGTACCTACTGCATCTGCACTGTATTTCAAAAGTTGTGTGTTGAGTTTAACACTAATATTGCCATTGTCACGCAGGTATTTAAGTTTGCTGAGCTTACGGGCTTTTACCTCCTATTTTTATGTTTACATAATAGGAAAGCCTTAAAATAACCCCCACTCTATATAAAAGGAATAACTCACCTTTAAAGATCTACGAGGCTGTGACAGTTTCCTACCAAACCTCACTTTTTTTAAAAAAAGTCATTTCATGAATGTGGCATTACAAAGCCAGCAAACTAGCCTGCTTCTGCATTTATGCCTAGTTGATCATAAAATAATAACATTTTTGGAAATATATGCATGCATCTTAGAAAGTGACTTACAGTATTTGCATATTTGGAGAAAATGTCAGCAGGGGTTCTGAGAGTAGCTAAATGAGCAAGCTTTTCAAAAATTGCTATTTTATCAGCTATGCACTGTCAGCACAAAATGCAACCTCTTTAAGAAAGAGACAAGAAAAAGGCAAGTGATTTAATTTCTTCATTAGCTTACTTGCAACTGAATTACTGGTACACCTAGCAGCAGAGAGCTATGTGCTGTAAGCTTGAGTAAAACCATTTAACACCCCTTTTGCCCTCATGACAAAATGTGTTAAAGTGTTGAGACTCCACCCCATCTCCAAAAATGAAAGAAAATTAAAGTTCTACTTATACGGAAGAAATGGCAATTTATATCACCACCTTCTCTACTCTGGCACCATGGTTGAAGTTCACATTTTTATTTGATAAACTTTCTGGGTCATTCTTTTCATTTTTTTGTTTACTTTTGGCTGCAAGTTCTAAATATTTAATATATGTTCTGCATAGTATGTTCATGCTTAATAAATGTATATACAGCTTGGAGATAGAACATGTCTATTATTAGCAATGGTAACAGTGCTCATTGTATTTGTAAAAATAGATTAGTAAAATTGTTCATTAGATGTTTGAAAATAATCATTTTATACATAACCATGACTAAATCTTAGAAATGAAAAATCAAAAATATATCCTTAAAATTATGACCATTAAAATTAAACTGATTTCAAATCCAGAGTGCAACCATATTTTAAATTTACTAAATATATACTTAGTATGCATATACAAATTGTTTTCTTTGTCATGTCATAACATGGCCTATCTCGATTTCAAATAGGGAAAGATGAAAAATTTCTTCCCTTTATTAAAGTTCATACAGAAAAGTTGCAGAATGCAAGGATTTTAATTTGTTCTAATAAAGATTTATCTTTTGGGCTCTTTTCATATCTATTAAAATGTTTCAACTTCAGGTCAAATGTTTCATATTTGATGATGATAACTTATCTCTGTGAAAAATGAATATTTAGAAGTTATACTCCTTAGAATTGAAATAAAAACCATTTTAAACTGAAATATTAAGTTAGTAACAAGAATTAATCATGAAAGCAGCAAATTGCTTGTTACAGTGTTGTAATGAACTTGTCTCCTAAAATCTAATTCTGATTACTGATCAGTTCGGGGTACAAGAATAAAAGTGATTTTAGTGGAGATGAATATCTTATATTTTAATACTATTTTTGGTCAATGTTTAAATTTTTTCTTGATAAAGTACTCAGAATAAATATGTTAAATATGTTTAGAAATCTGTTAAGTGCTACTGTGCTCATACCTTCACTGAGAGAGCAAACCATTTGATCTTATGTTCCAGGCCCTAAAAGTAACTGAAAGCCATATTCTTGAAATAAATTCGGATTATAATATGTAAGGATTTAAGCATACACCAAAACCACGGCTTTAACTTCACTCAAGAGAAAACATTCCAGATGATAATTTTTCTGTAAAATTATGAAGACTGAAGGAGAGGTCTAAGAGAGAAAAATTCATTGATTTCTTTGCTGGAGGACTCAGACGCAGAGGTAAAAAGTCAAATTGTTTTCAAGATTAGATGCAGTGCACCCCGTCCCTAGTCTTGGTGAAGGGGCTGTGTCTCCAAACCCTTATGTCAGCTTTCCCCAAAGCAGGTGCTGTGGAATGCATCATGTGGTCAAACTATGTTCTTAGATGATAGTTGTCTCAGGTCTGGTTCTTTCGAATTAGATCTTGAGGCAGAGTTTGGGAGATCAACACTTTTGAAGGGAAGGAGAGGAAGCAACCCCTATCGGGCCGAGGAAGAATTTGAATGGCAGCACATGCTTAGGACAAAGCATCAGCAAACCTGGAGAGGTACAGGGGCGCAAGGATTGCTTGTCAGAGAGCTGTGCATTGGGTCAGAATGGTGGCGCCTCTGGCTCAGACATCTGCCCCAGAGCTGGTGTCTGGGGCTGTCTTCTGGAGGCCCTTACTGCAGCTGGTTAGCACATGCTTCCTTGAAGAGGGATCTGGGAGGTAAATTTCCATGCCTCCCACATTAGTGAACAAAATGAAACATGTTTCTTTCCTAGGGAACTTTGTAGAGCCTTTAATATGTATTAGAATATTAATCCATTGTGAAACTTTAGAGTTATAGTATACCATCTTATCAAAAGTGTTTGGTCTCAATCTACAGGTTTTGTTTCTACTAAGCATCTTTCAGAACCAGTGTGCTGTGAATCCTACTTTGGTATCTATGTCTCTGACTTGTAGCTTCTGATGCTACATTTTTTAAATATTTCTGCTTCTTTTTGTTCTTCTTTTCATCTTTGGCTATCTGTCCTGATTTATGAAGCAGTGAGTAATGATTATTGCTCAATAAGCAAATATTTTAAATTATACAATATACATTAGGAAAGCTATGTGGTAAAAATTTATTGATTAAGAATTACAGGAATGATAGGAATAGGTTTTGGAATAGGATAATGCATGCATGGTGCCAAAACAATTACTTGCTAGGAAAAAAATAATCTGAAAGGTATTTATTTTATCCTAAATAATATTGAACCAAGATTTAGCTGAATATTTTTCTACCAAACTAACTGTTTTGGTATCACATATATGCAACTCAGAAAGACAGTTTACATAATCATTTAAAGAGCTATATGGAATCTAAATTAACCATTAAAGAATTGAACATTTGGAAGAAAAACATTCCATGTTATTCTTGGTAAGTGTATAAATATAAAATGCTAAAATATAAACAAAAATAAATAAGTCCTTACTGATTAAAATAGTTCACCAATATTGTTGTCATTTAAAAAGATAATGTCTGCCTTGGTCATGAAATGTGACCATGAAAGGGTAATAAATGAATTTATAGTTATGTTAGTGTACAATGTAAATCATTTATATTCTGTATACTGTTTCTTATATTACAAAAATTAGCTTTATAAAATTATAAACTCCAATATATTAAAGTTTAAATATAGTATTTTTTTAGGGAAAATCTGTTTCTTTTTCTTTCTTTCTTCTTTTGGTTAATTTTTTTTTTCACTGCTCTTGGTATGTTTTACATTTGGAAAAAAAACAGATGTGAAATTGGAGGAAACATATGGATTAGAAACTCACTGGAAATCTAACGTTTTCTTTTTTGTGGATTCAACAAAACCTTACATTCAACTGATGACTTAAATCATGATTATATTATATGTAGTGCTGAAGCATAGGTTCTATGTAATGTATTATCTCATCTGGGGGAGCAATTTGGAACTTTTGAGGAAATAACATTTCTTTTCAATAACTAGTTACTGAATAACAAGTAAAGGTCCTAACTTAATTTTGTGAAATAATAGGTTAGTTTATCAGCCCTAAGCACCCTGTATTATCAAATTTTTCAGTATTTCACCATGTTTATCCTCCTTTTTTATCTATAAGGAACATTGGAATTATGGTGCATATGCTTAAAATTGTTGTCCACACACTTAAATCTGGATATTAAAATTTCCTCTGTTAGATAACCCTCACATATTCTGAATGCTAGAACCTACCTGGACTGGTCTCTCAGGGAAGCTATGTCCTCAGAATACAGGCCTAATAGCAACAAAGCCACTTTCTTAATGTAGAAATCTCTTCTGAATTTCATTGAAACCCCTAAAATTCTAAATGAAGATCCAGAGTTTGGAAAATTTTTTTGTTTTCTTTCCTGAACCAGATTCAATAGCGTTCTCTCAGTAACAGTTTCACTTTAGAATGGAGAGCTTGAGGTGGACGCTAATTTGATCATATTTAGAATGGCAATTGGAAATGTTTGTTTTTGCTTTCTTCTGTGTACACTCAATCTTCCTGTTTAGTTTCAGTTTATTAATGCCAGAAATGCAGCAATACTGCACACACAGTTCAATATCTGCTTATGAGTATAAAAAACACAATTAAACTTACAAAAAAAACCCCACTGTATTTGATAAAGTTTAAAATATCATTCAGGATGCTTATCTTGTGTGTAAGATGGTCTCCCATACTCTACATCCTAATTAAGCAAAGCAGTAAATCAGAGCATGCTGGATGTTTTGTGAGGAACAGCTGGATTAAAATGTGCTTGAGAATAGGGGCTGGTGTCTTGGATGTGTTTTGGCAGGCTGCCTGCATTGGTGCAGCTAGAGTGCTGGAATGCTTGATAATTTCAGGGCAAGTTAGTTTTCCATGGCTTACAACCTGCTTAATGCAGGGAAGAAAGCTTGTAACTGTTTTGCCATCTCATCAGTATGGGATATAGAATAATCACAGTGGTTACCTAACAGTGATGGAAAGCCTGAGCAACGGGGGAAAAGGGGACTGCAAATCTGACTGAACATGGGCATTTCAGGTTTGGAAATATGTGCTACCTACTAAAATGAGCTATCGACTAATTCAGGAAGAAATGTTATATGGGCTTAATGTTCATCTTCATCCACACTATAATGAGAAGGATTAGACTGGCTTCCATATGTGGAATATTTATTTCAGCAATACAAGAAAATGTATTTCCCTAATATTTTTTTCCGTATGCACAAGGCTCTAAATTTTACAGATGTGATTAATGTTTTAATTTGCTGTTCTAGTTGGATACAAGTTTACCATACAATATAAATTACTTACCAAGAGATATGCTTATATAGAGCTTAATTCATAAGCTGTTTAACCACCTTGTGTGGTATTGCTGCTATTTCTCTATGGGACACTGCAGCTATGCAGCTTATTTTAAAAAATAAAAGCTATCATCCTATAGAAAATATTTCTAAATCATTTAAATTGAGTTAATAAGGAAAAAATAACATATAACCAAATGATTGTTACTTAGTTGAAATTCAAACAAAAACAAAAATTAGAAAAACCTCTAGCTTTAACAATTAAATTGTGACTACCTTTTTAAAAATTCAGAATAAGGCAGATATATTTACTGTTCACATCCTTGATATGTTTAATTTTCACTTTTCAATTCTCTTGTTGCCTAGTCATCTAGTATTCTTTTGTCATGCATTTAGTGTAGGGAAGAGTAAGAAAAACATTGGTAAATATGATGCAGAACCTAGTTTCTTCCCAAATTAATTCTGACCTTATTTCTCCCAGAATAAAGAATGCATTTTTCAGAAACGGAAGATCTTATCAAAATAGCACTAACCTACCTCTTTACCTGTTCTCAACTTGAGCTCAATGGAAAGTTTCTTCATGAATTAATTAATATCTGTCAATCTAAATTTTTTCCTCTATGTTAGAGGGGTAATATAAATATCCCCCTTATCTACATTTCGTTTTGAGGTCCTATACCTGTGTGAGTTGAATTGAAAATTTTAAAATGTTATTGAATTGTTTGTATTTGTTATTGATACTAGTATGAATTAGCTTTTTATTCAAATGCCAAAGAAGACTACAGCAGGAAGGGGCTTTATCAAAAGAAAGACCAGCCAATATGGGAGAAAGGGATAGATCCAAGTGTTGTGAGGTCTGATGTATATATGATTTCTGAAGGGGGGGGTTCTGAAATAAAAAAAAAATTATAAAATCTTACTGACAAAATTATGTACAAAAGTGAACATTCATTTAGAATGAGAAAACAAATCACAACAATGACAGGAGGCTTGGAGTTACAGGTCTAGTGTAGTAACTTGAGCAGTTCACTGGAAAAGCTCACAGGGAAATGCTGCTTGAATATAGTCTCCTGCCTCTCTCACCTTGAGCCCTCTGCAGCTCCAGCCCTCGCCTGGACCCAGAGGGCTAATCATTAATTTCACCTGAGTCAGCCTCTGATAGGCGCTTATGTTGGAAAGCACCTATCAGATCTTTGCTGGTTTATCACTGTTTTCATAATTCACTTGGCATTTCTTTTTTGTTTTATTTAAAGTATTACGGGGGTACAAATATTTTGGTTACATGGATCGCTTTCGTAATCCTTGAGTTAGGGTTAAACGTGTGCCCATCACCCAGACAGTGTTCATTGTACCCGTTAGGTAAGTTTTCTTTCACTTGTCCCTTCTTCCCTCCTCCCCCCTACTTGATTTCCATTGAGTTTTACTTCCTTCTATACACGTGTGCTCGTCAGTTAGGCATTTCTTAGGTTGTATAATAATGGAAAATTGCTTAGAATAAAAAAAATGATAACAAAAAAGGCAAATATGAAAAAGAAATGAAAGAGAATTGCATAAAATTGAATAGCTTGAAGAGAAGTAATTCTGTTTTCCCAAGTAGTTTAAGGCTGCAACCCCCAACCCCCAGGCCATGGACGGGTACTGGTCCAGGGCCTGTTAGGGACTGGGCCGCACAGCCCCCGCCCCTATACTAACAAATATAGTGAAACTTCCAAAAGTGTCAAATTAACTAAATACTCCCTGAAATAAACCTCTACCAAGTAGTCGCAAAAGAATATAGGAAGATGAGAATGTTTTGTTATGAATGAATTACAGTTTTACAATCTGGTTTTAACTTTTTAGAGTAACAACTATATTGGAAATAATCAGTGAAATTTCCCATTTTGAGAATATCTGGTCATTTTAAATTTAGGAAGATGAGTGTTCTCTGTATTAATGTATGAAACAGCTGTGATTTTACTGCTTGTCTTTGAACCTCAGAAGATCAGGAAATGTAGTGTGTGTGAGAGAGAGAAGGAGTTGAGGCACAGACTGGGTGAAAGCAGGTTGCCATGAAGGCAGGTAAAAATCACAAGCAGTGGCAAAGGGACTGAAGGACAGAATATTCTAATGTGAAACAGACATTTTTTTTTTTTTTTCTTCTTGGCCTTTGTATAGAATTCTAGGCACTATAAGCTTGAGCATTAAGTCATTTTCATATTAACTTAAGAGGATTAAAAAAAATGTTTGTGAATCAGAATTTTACAGAGAAAAGCATAGGTTAGTAAGAATTTTTTTTTTCAAGAAAGGCAGTAATTGAGTAAGAAACTTACTTAGGTCCTTCGATGCTTGAATCATTGAAGATAGATCTTTCTATAGTCTTCCTTATGTGACTGTATGAGTGTCAGAACAAGAGCAAAGCTTTATTTTTATGAAAATATAAGAATAATAATAACATGTATTGAATACTTACTCTATCCTGGGCATTCATATAAGCACTTTAAATGTATTTAATTCTCAAAATACTCTTTTCTTTATTTTACTGATGTAAAACTGAGGCACAGAGAGGTTAAGGGTGTTGCCCACATTCCCAAGCTAGTATAACAAGTAGTAGCAGATCCAGGTTTCAGGTCAGACAGTCTAGCTGCCAAGTCCAAATTCTTTATATATTACCTCTTTGTAAAATATTGAGGACTTAATTCTCCAAATCTTGCATAGATTACAGTAGAGCCTAAATCAAAATATGCAGACTAATTCCAGAAATTATTGAACTGATTGTGTTATACCAGTTTTATTCAAATTTGTTTTCAGGTCCTATATTTGTCCTCCTAATAGTATAGCTTCTATATATCTAAAACTAAGCATTAAAATACATACTTCACACTGCTGAAAGATTGACTCATGTGTCCTTGCTTAAGTCTATTTTTATGATGAAGTCCTTGATAACTATTCACTTTGCATCCTCTTAAAAATTATTTGCTGGCAGAACATTTTACCAAGGCATTAAAACAACTTGTACCACCTACATTTTAGCAAGACATCAACACAACCTAAGTGTACAAACTCAATGGTTTGGTAGAAACACAAGAGTAGGGTTTGAGTATTTGTGTATATAAGATCTACATTTTTAAAACAAAAATATAGGGACTCCACAAATATAATGCAAACAGAAATGGAAAGAATGTCTTTTTGAATTAGGTAACTACAGTTTGTATTCCCTAAATACACAGATGTAGCCTACCAATCACATGTTCACAATGAAATCTATTTGACTTCATTTGAATAATAAATATTCAGAACCTTTGACATTTTTATACTGTGACTGAAGAATAAGGATAAGAATAAAAGATATTTTTGTCCTCTATCTTATTATTTATTTATGTATTATATATAATACTCAAAAATAGTTTTTCATGTAACCTTATCATTTATATCTTCCTTTTATGATTGAGAAAGATTAGAATGCAAGTGGTCCTAGGTAGAGACATGGGAAAATTATAAATTGATTTAGAAGAAAATACTAAAAACTTCAGTTCACCACTTATAGTTGTAGTATAGTATATTACTATAGTATAGTAGTAAAAAACTGCCCTGTATGACAATAATAAATTATTAAATTGCTGTTGATATACAGGTGATCCACGGAAGTTGGGAGAAGTAGGAGATACGAATCTTTGAACAAAAAACTTAAAATGTTTTTGGGAAGAAATGTCACACATGCAAAGCAATATTTGAACAACTGAAAGCAGGATAAGTAAGTGTGAGATAAGGAAGGAAGAGCTGCTTTGTAGACAGTGTATACTTTCTGGTTAAGGGATGGCCTCAGTCACTGTGGGTGGTATGAGAATGTCTCAGGCATGTGAAGTTTCCACTGGTACTTAGGGGAAGAAAAGGATGCTTACTGATCAATAGGGGGAACTGGGAGAGAATTCCAGGCAGAAAAATAGTGGAATACAGGCATACATCCACAACTTGTGGACTTCAATTGTATGTACGGGATTAGTATAGCATGTAGGGATGCATATTTGTGCACAGTGATCTAATAGAAAATAAATAATATTATCTCTTCAATGAATACAGTTACCTTATTTGCTTTCATTTGAAAACAAATGACTTTGTTTGGAGAGCTCCACCAGTGCAATCAGTGTAATGCAAAGAAATAAATGACTAAAGGTAAAACCTACCATAGTATTTACATGAAAGTTAAACATTATTTGAAATCTAGTCTAGTGTCAGAGTACTAGTTTTAAATTGTTCTGTGACTGAGAGATGTATTTTATTAATAGAAACTTAAATACAAGAGCTTAATAGGGCTGGAGAAATCAGCTGTGATGTTTTAGTGGATTATAAAAAGATTTAATAATCAGTGACTGATTCATATTTCCTTTTTATCACTGATATCACAGCAGTGAAATTGCTGCCAGTACTGCTTTCTGTAACTTCACTAAGAATCATTGTTTTTAAAAAATGGGAACTAAAAAGACAAAATGAGATTAAGATCATTTGTTTGGTTATATAAGCTTTGCCTGATCCTGTTTAGAGTCACTTTGGGGATCTACAAGTTTTTATTCCAAAGTTATGCCATTTGAAACCCTTCGGTGGCATAAACATTCCATTATATAGAAAAGCAGACATGTATACAAACTTAACTTGGCAGAAATATATGTTTGCAGCTAACAGACTGTGCACAGTAAGACCAGAATGAAATACAATCAGGGGTCTGATGCTGACATTGTAAGAAGACTGTGGTCTCCTTAAAAAGCAAAGAAAATATTTTCCCTTAGAAATCAATTACAAACAAACAGGAGAGGGAGCTCCATT
>NW_012153507.1:2627844-2630654 GCF_000956105.1 Propithecus coquereli
TTTTTTTTACTGATGATCAATAAGCACATTTGCCAAATGTGCACTATTTCCAAAGCACTCTTCAAGATATTGAGGATAAGGTAGAAACAAAATTAAATGCATAACCTATAAGAACTTATAGGATATTTGGTGTGTTAGTTCATTCATGCTACTATAACTGAGTAATTTATAAACAACAGAAATTTATTGCTCATAGTTCTGGAGGCTGGGATGTCTACCACCAAGCTGGCAGCTGATTCAGTGTCTGCTAAGGGCTAGCTCTCTGCTTCATGGATGGTGGCTTATAGCTGTGTCCTATGGCAGATGACAAAGGCCCTCAAGCCTCTTTTATAAGGGCACTGCTCCCACTAATCCCATTCACAAGGGCTCCGCCCTCATGACCTGTTCACCTCCAAAGGCCCCACCTCTTAATACCATCATCGTAGAGGTTAGGTTTCAACATATGAATTTTGGGGGGGACACATATATTCAGATCATAGCAATTGCATATGCTTCAATAGATGTAAAAAATAATGTAGTTTAGCATATAAACAATTGTTTATTAGCATGTTTAAAAGCACATAAATCCTCAGTAAAACACTGGTAAATTTGTAGTGGGGTTAATTGTGGGTGTTATTACACAATAAAAGTTTTTGTGACATGCTGAATGAAGAGAAAGAACTTTATAGCCCACTGTGTATTTTATGTAACTATATATGTGGATTTATTTACTGTCCTAGATGGAAATAGTAACCTAAAGAATCCATCTCGGTTAGAAATGCTTTTCCCAACCCAAAACTGATCAACAAACTGCCCCTTCTGCCTAAAACAGCTTTTCCACACCCCAAACCACCCCACCCTTGACTCTTGACCTAATGCTTGCTCATTATTCTATCCCAGCTGATGGACTCTCCTTCAGAAAGCCTGCCATCAGCTTCCTAAAACTGACTTAGATGCCTGCCAAGGACAGCATCTTTCTGCCACATGCTAGAGCAATGTCACTGACCTTGAAATTCCCGATGAATTCCTACAGAGTAGAGATCATGGTAATTTTGAACACCGTATTATCAGAGATTAGCATGGTGCACAGAATAGTAAATAAAGCAGTAATAATAAATAAAGTAGCAATTACCAAATGCCATGTAGGGATTTTAATTAAAAATTACCAAATAGGTGGTTCACATTAAAGAAGGAAAAATAGTTTAAAGTAAGGCTCAAGAAACACAAGGTTGTTCTGAAAATTCAAGCTAAGGATTTGGTTATTATATGGAATCATAGGATAAATGAATATATTGGTTAGAAGGGATCTTATATCACTAAAATTATCTCTCAAATTATAGTAAATAGGAATGGTATTTGTTGGGGAGATTGTCAATCTAAAATAAATAGCACTATGGTTCCTGGCTTATATAGCATACAAATATGGAAATCATAATTAGGAACAAGGTATTTCATACCAGTAACTGTAATGCAAATGGCAAGGCAGAACATCACACTCAAATGACTCAAGCCAGTGGCCAGTGATAAGAACTTAGAAGCATCTCTACTGCCTAGCAGACTGGTCTCCTTGCTTTCCTTCCACTTCCTTTAAATAGACTATTCAGGCATTTGCTACAAACTTAAAGTGACCCATACCATATTCCCTAATATATACTGCTAGTTGCCATGTGCTTGTGCTCCCTCTTCCCCCTGCCAACCTTCCTTTCTTTCTTTGCCTGACTCTTCATTCCTGCCTCTTGTGACCTGGGGATGGAGGACTGCCCTCCCTGCTCATTGAGCCCTCCTGGCCCAGGATCTGTAGGTAAAAATTTTTGAACTTATTTTCTATTGTGGTGGTGAATTGAATTTGCGCCTTTGATCTAGAGAACCAGGGACTATCCCAGGCCAGGTCTTCCCCAGGATGTGGGGTGGGAGGACACAAAGCTGGGCTCCCAGTGCCAGAGCATTGCTCAGGCAGGCATAAGGTGGACATGGGTCAAACTAGACACAATGGAGTCTGCCAGTATAAACTAGTTCACATGTGAGGGATCCCCCCAGTCACAGGTTAGACAAGTAGGCATTAGGTTGTGCACCAGATAAAAGAAGTATCCCACAGAAGACACACTATAAACACCCATGTCCAGCTCCTCTGTACTGTTAGGGTAGGGTTGGGTTGATAAGCTGCTCTGGTACTGGAACCCCAGTTTAGCTGGGGGCTTTCAAAACAATAACTTAACTGTAAGCATAGTGTTCTTGCTTCTACAGTACTCATATTGTGGTTAACTGTGCACTTGTCCACTATAGTTGGGAAAAAAGAACATTTCATGTAAATTGCTGTTAATAATGCCTTAATGAACAACCTCACTGTCCCCTTATTAATTTTTTTAGGATAACTTCTTTTGATTCAAAAAAAGACTACTGGATAAAAAGGAATATTCTGCCTAATTTATGGGGCCTTTTAAATAGCAGACAACCCTTCCAATTCAGAAGCAGGACTGTGATTTTTATGATTCACAGCCTATAATGAGGACACAACACTGAACTGTCACAGCACGCAGGTTAGAAATAAACTGCAATGACTTTCCTTTTGTATTTCTGCCTGAACATAGTATAAAAACTCAGCACTTTGTATAAGTGTTTGGGTGATTATCCCTAATAAACATTATTTTAAAAGAGGACAAAAAAGGAGACTTGGTCTTAAGTAATAAGGGAAAAATACTGAGCTTGGTTCAATATTTCTCTTAACCAATTTGCTTAAAGTGTGAATTTTCTTATACAGGTATTATAATATTATAGAATGCATATTAATTTCATCTGCTGATGTGTGTGTTTATGATGTGTGGTTAGAATTA
>NW_012153507.1:2641784-2643070 GCF_000956105.1 Propithecus coquereli
GAATAGGATTATTTCCCTTTAAAAATTGTTATGAAAAGCTACAAATAAAAATACTATTATGTCAAACAAGGTTTATATTCTACTGAATACTTACTTTTGGAAAATAGCTGACCTAAAGACCCCATTTTGAATCCAAACTGTTCTTTCATATTAGTGGCTCCTTATCCTTTTGGCCTGCTTCTAAACTTTAGAAAATTTTATGCAATGTTCAGCTTCAACGAGAAAAAGAAAAAAAGGTTAGCTTATTTTATAGAGAGGTTTTCTGCTACACTTGTGTGTGTATGTGATAGGACTATAGTCAAGGAAAAGAAGGGAAGAAATGTTTTCTAAAATGGGACGCCTTTAATGAAACTGCTCAGTCTGTGCAACAGTATCATGTATTTTACTTGAATGAAGTTGTTAAACAAGATCTCTGTTTACATATATTGTTGTGCAGTTATCAGCCCAATCAAAAATTCACTCATTGTTTTTTAATTCAAAAGTGATTAGCAAATTCTGAGAAGCTATCTTATCTCACTAAAACACAGGTACCAACTCAGGGTAAATATTTTGGTAAACAATTATTCTGTCCTTGCATATTCAGCAGTGTGCTAAATTATGCATAATCTTGCATAAGTAATAAGTGAAGGTAGCTTAAATTCAGCTTTTTTTTAACCTGACCTATTTCTTTCAGTGCTGTTAGCTGCTTAAATCATGTATGAGCTTTCTGTAAAGCTTCAATGAGTAGCTCGGGTGGAGAAACTTCAGTAATAAATTTCAGGAGAAGACAAGTTTTTTGACAGGCATAATGCAACACATACAGAGTCTGGAACTCACACTCTGGGAATTTAGAGCAATCCTTGCAAAGCAGCTTTTCCCTGTTACATTAATAGAGAAAATGAAGTATGAAAGTCCTCAGGAATTACTGCTAGGTGTAATTTAAATAATTTACCAGAAGACAGTTCAGCACATACATAGAACAGGGGCATACAGAGTTTGCCATAAGCAGTTTATAAATAAACTATATTCTGCTGAAGTAAGTCAGGCATAAATTATATCTATTCCTTTTGTGGCTGTACCCCGTTCCTCATTGTAATAGTTATTTAAAAAAGAATTCTGGGTTATGACCTTCTCCCGGAATTCACAAACATTGCCTGCCTTGTACCTTGCTTATGAGCTTCCTTATGGTTAGTGGTTTGGTGGCTATGGGATCAAAGTAAAATTACTATTGCTGGAAATAAAGAAAAAATGCATTACATATCTATAAACAGAATTCTGGAAGAATTTCTTAGCCTGGTTTGAGGTGG
>NW_012153507.1:2649540-2650756 GCF_000956105.1 Propithecus coquereli
AAAATGTATTTCCTTTGTAAAATCATCCTCAGTTTTTCAGGCAACACAACATCTTCCTTCCTCTATGATTCTACAAAAGTTTGGTATCCACTCAGTCCTTTCGAGGAGCACACCACATTACATCCCATTTATTGGTTAGGTTTTCTACCCTCATATCTTGGAGTATGAGCTCCTGGAAGTTAAGGACTGTGTTTTATTTATCTATTAAAATTTTTAATTGGAAAAAAAGAAAGGAATACTTCATAGTTTTAAAAATAAAGTGATATAAAACATATTTAAAACAAAACTTTTCCAAATCCCACTCTGCATTTAGGTGACCATTGTTATTAGTTTGGTATGCAGTCCTTGAAAATGTTATCTATGCACATGGACTAATATACCTATATATAATTTCCATCACTACATTGTTATAGGCCTATATACATAAACACATAGTTTATAAATTGGGTAATAGCATACATATTATTCTGTGACTTGCTGTTATTTCCATTAACAACATATCTTGGGCAACTTCCCATGTTTTTATACATAGATATGCTATTTTTAATTGCTAATATGGTAATCCATGATATATAATAATCATAATTTTTAATCATTAGCTTTATAGACAATTTTAAGTTTTCCATATTTTGTTATAACACATAAAGTTGAAAAACATATTTCATAGTTATTTTTGTCTATGTTCAAGTACTTCTCTACAATAGGTATCTCAGCTTGAAATCACTGTTTCAAAGATATTTGCTTACAATGTTGATACATGTAGCCAAATTGCCTGCTAACAGGTCTATACCAATTTATGTTGCCATAAATAGAATGGTCATGATTTTTCCTGAAACAATTTTTTCCACACTCACACTAGATCTTATCAAAACTATTAATTTTTCCCAAAACAATGAGTGAAAAAATATATCTCATAATTATATGATTTTTTATTTCCGTGATCTTAGTGTCTTTTGGGAAGTATTTTGGCTATTTTAGTCTATGATCACCATTCTTACTGTTTAGTCATTTTCTATTGGGTTGTTTTTTATTTTCTTAATGATTTGTAGAATTTCTCAATATATTTAAGATATAAATGCATATTTATATGTTAGAAATATTTTCTTCTCAGTCTGTTTCTAGGCTACATATTGGCTAAAACAATGATTGAAAAAGGGAGTCTGAGGATTTATTCTCAGTTGGTTCCATATTATATCTTAGAAATATTTTCTTCTCA
>NW_012153507.1:2654486-2656292 GCF_000956105.1 Propithecus coquereli
ATAGAGACTGCTTGCTTTCCTCAGAGTGAAGGGCCCATTCACAAATTACCTCTTGCATCTACTGAGATATTCAGTGTTTCACTCTTTTTCAGTCTATTGACGTGGAATTATATTGACTGCATTTTGAATATTGAATCAACATTACATGCCTGGAATAAACTCCAATGGTCATAATGTATTTGGTAATTTATTTCGTACATAATGTATTTGATAAATGAAGCATTTGGTACATACAGTATTTGGTAAATAAAGCAGGTATAGAATTCTGGAGAGGAGGAGCCAAGATGGAGGATGAGACAAGCCTCCAGTCAAAAGGTCTCTGCAAAAAAGACGAATTTTAGAAGAAACAGAAAAAAATAAGTGAGCAGAGAAACATAGTTTGGGTGAGGGTCGGAAGGAAGTGTGCCTGAAACTACCGGAGATTCCACGGGAAGACGTTGCAGAGGAGAACTGGAAGGAGAAAGGTCCCGAGAGGCTTGGAGACCAGCGACAAGGATAGGTGGAGTGGTTAACTTCTCCCTCCCTTGCATCTGGGACTGCAGGTGGCTCCTGAGCGGCTGGAGAGACCTGCTGACACCAGCACAGAGATGACTGCCGCCAGTGAGCAGTGGCCTCTTGTGGACTCAGCGCCGGGCTCCCAGCCCCCTCGGGGCACCTCCCCGGGCACAGACCCAAGCCTATTGGCAGATGCCATAGTGCTCCATTCTTTCCTTCCCCCTCCCTACCCGTGCGTGCCCAGAGAGACAATTTAGCCATCACACGGAGGCATCTCCAAGGAACGGGACCTTTCCTTTTGGGGCCCTACAGCAGACTGAGGGGTACTCAGACTGCCAGTTCCCTACCCGCCAGCCCTCCCAGGTGGTACTTGCCTGGGGACTCCAGGAGAGTGGGGCAAATCCCAAGGTGGAGTGAAATCGATCCAGCTTGGGCACCCTGTAGGTGATTCAAGATCAGCACCCCTCTCCCTGGCAGGGTCAGGGATTGATCTCCAGGGTCCAGGGGTCAGGCCTGCAGACCAGACCCCGTGCACCCAGGTCACGATTGCACTGCCCTGGGGCATGGAGGAGAGATCTGTGAAAGAGCCTACTGAGGAGTGTGTGCCTTCAGGGGCAGATCAGCATGCCTAACCGACAACCCTCCTCCTAAAAGAGGGCTGTGCACCCAGCTCAGGCTACGATCCTGGGCAGGGAAACTCCCAGCCCACATCACAGCCAGAGGAGATCCATCAGCCTGAAGTCCCGCTTGCTGGCAGAGGCCACGGAGAGGGGGAGAGTGGAGGGAGAGCAAGACCTGCTCCAGAGTGCAGGTCTTGGACAGCCCCAGCCCCCAAGCCCAGACTTTCAGCTGAGTGGAGCCATTTCAGCCCCTCCTGGCAGCTCTGCACAGAAACAAAGAGTAGACCTTTGATTCTGCTAACAGCAGTTGTGGAGCCTGAGGGCAGGCTTCTCCAACCCAGCCCCACCCAGACTCACTCCCCTCACTGAGGTGGAGAATAAGGACACACCTGGAAATCACAGGACCCCACCCACCACCTGAGGCACAGGAGGGCCTCTCTAGAGGAACAAGGGCTAGTTACAGGACCCAAAAACAGCACCCCAGCTCGCTCTTCCCTGCAAGTGCCACCTACTGACAGGGAGGTCATCCTGCACACCCTTTTACTGAATCTACTGATTAATCATAAAGGGTGTGGTCGAATCTCACCCACAAACACCACCTACTGGCTCACAGACGAAACAGGGCGTGTCATTATCCAAACGAAAATATAAAGGCAAGAAGGAACAACTGATCCAGATGGGAAGGAACCAG
>NW_012153507.1:2656342-2657296 GCF_000956105.1 Propithecus coquereli
GTAATATGCATTGCAGTTCCTCAGCTCTCCGTATACATGAGTATGTGTGTGTACTCATTTGATAGATGGATAGATATCAGGGTTAAAGTTTTGTCTGGGAATGCATGCTCTGCATACAGGTGTTATAACTAGAACTTACATACTGCACAGTGGGAATAGTGGGAAGTATAGAAGAAAATACAACAGTGATTATGCTTTTATCTTCAGGACTGGTTTTGTAATAATGGCCTCATAATTTGAAAGCACCTATTAATAGAGGGAAGTATTTTCTGAGCCTCGATTTGCAATGTGGAATAAAAATACACTTTTATTTGTTCATGTCTTTAATGGAGAAGAAAGACTCCATGGGGTTCCCATACCTGCATTCAAATTTGGGCTGTGATTTATTTATATGATCTTCATATGTGAGTCTGTGAGTCTTCATTAGGGTATATTGCTCGTGATGGATCTGCATTGAAAATATTGGCTCAGAACCCTAAAATTAACTACCTAGCTATTATGGGTTAGAACCTGTAATCCTAACTCAGTGCTCTAATTAACTAAATTAAACAGCCACAATAGATATGTCACATGTAGAAAAGTTAAGAAAGTTGCATGTAACTCCCTAATACTTATTTGGGCTTATAGTTATCTGTATACAGGAAGGTATGAAGAAGTTTTAAAATATTTCTGTCCTTGATACGCAAATAAGACTGATACATGTAAAATTATAGCTGGATATTATTGCTAAAATAATTTGTAATTTTCTCTGTGTATCATTCACACAAAATGAGTATATTCCTATATAGCTATTGTAGATGCTAGTCTCACAATGTTTGAGGAATGCTGAACGTCTCTTTGCATTTGGGTAAGGGAATTTAAGAAGTCTGAGAAAGCACTGTTCTAATGTCCAAAGTAAGTAATATAAAAAATGTAAGTTCTAAGTGCTTTAACACTAATACTCATATGAGAAAA
>NW_012153507.1:2668181-2668857 GCF_000956105.1 Propithecus coquereli
GGCAACCACTTATCTGACTTCTCTTCCTATTCTTTACCTTTTCCATTAAAATATTAATAATATAAATAGGATCATTCAGTATGCAGGCTTTGTTGTCTGCCCGTTTCATTTAGCATAATGATTTTGAAATTCATCCATGTTGTGCATATATCAGTAGTCCCTTCCTTTTTATTGTTGAATAATATTCTCTTATAAAGATGAACCACAATTTATTGTATGTATTCACCAGTTGATGGACATTTGGGTTGTTGCTAGATTTTGGCTATCATGAATAAGTTAGTATATATCGTTTACAGGTCTTTGTGTGGCCAAATGTTTTCATCTTGTTCGTTAAATAGCTAGAAGTGACATTACTGTGTTTTACAGTTTTATAGTTTATGCTTTTTTACAGTTTTTACACACCACTGTTTTCCAAGGTGCCTATACCATTTTATATTCCCATAAGCGATATAAGAAAATTGCTTTTTTTCCTCAACCCTGTCAACACTTGATATTGTCAGGTTATTTGTTTAGTCATTTTATGTGTGTAGTAATGTATCATTGTGGCTTTAATTTGCATTTCTGTAAGAGCTAATAATGATGAAGATCTTTCCATGTACTTATTTACCATCTGTACTTCAGAATAGAAGTGTCTGTTCAAATCTTTCACATTTTTAAAATATTAGGTTATTAATTT
>NW_012153507.1:2668907-2670744 GCF_000956105.1 Propithecus coquereli
CTGGAATTAATCATCAATAGAAATATTATAATGTAATTTACATTAGCATGAAAACGAGCATTGAATTAACCTTTGGAAAAATTTTCCTTATAAGGTTCTTTTTATGCATACTTTAACAGTAAGCTCTAAGTCTCCAATCACTTCTATAGTCGAATGTAACTTGTGACTTATGCTATTAATTAATAAAAAAGTGTTTCTTGGGACTATAATTGAAACTTGTATAGCTATATTGTTACAATTTTTTTTATTTGTTCCCATTTCTGCTGGAATTAGCTATAAATGGTAAAAATATATCATCAGTTGAACTCTTTTTAATATCGGTGTTCTTCAGAAAAGCATATTTTTATTATAGAACTGAAACTTCAGTAGATTAAGTAATGTTAACATGAAATTTCTTCTTAATATGCAATAAATAGGTTGTAGACCTGATAAAAACAGTTTAGTTAAAAGAAATTCCATTAGCATCATTACAAAGACAGAGAAAATAATGTGCAAAATAGAGTCACTGTCATGATCCTGACCTTGTGATACAAATTAAAATAAAGAAAAGTGTCATATTTCTCTGTGGTTCAACTTGGGTTCACCTAATAGAACTCTGACAAAAGCAAATATTTTGTCACTTACTCTCTTGCCAAGAACATTTTAGTGTATAATTAATGATAATCCACTCCTTAATGTGTGTACATGAATGCATGCAAAGTTGTTGCTGGTGCCACAGAAACAATATCATTTTCAGTGTGAAGAGAGCAGCACAATTTCTGCTAAAATAATGAGCTGTGGAAAGGATAATGGAAGGTGTCAGGAGCACAATAAACATGATTAGAGTGGACGAGGAGAAAAGAATGGTATTCAACACCATCAGGGTTTTTCCTCTTAAAAAAGAAGTATAGTAAGTCCAGGAAGGGTTTTCATGGCTCCTCTTGCCATGTTGTCTATATCATGTAATATGCAGTTTATTGCTTAGCTTACATCTCCGTCATGCATACTGACACCTTCTTTTCTAATTGACTCTGAAGATTTGGTGTTCTGTAGTGCAGTGTTTACTATTTCACTGGAGATGTTAACATGCAGATTCTAATTCAACAGATCTGAGGTGGGGGCCTGAGATTCTGCATTTTAAACTAGCCCCAGGCAATGCCCTTTTTGCTGGTCCATGGACCACACTTTGGCCTCTTCTCATTGGACACAATCTTCATGTTAAACCACTGCCATGGTTTAAATATATCCTGTATCTTCATGATTTATTATTCCTTATCCGCAGTATTAACTCTTCTAATTTTCAAAAGCTTTAATTCAACATATTAAAATCTAAGCTCATTATTATCACCCACAAACCCAATCTTCCTGCTGTATGCTCTATTACATTAATAATGCCATCATTTCTCAAGTTGCCAAAATGGCCAAATCATTTCTGTTTTGCAGATACCATTTTGAAAGTTAGTCTATCAAAATGACTGCTAGTAAGGATAGGCAGGGATTAAGCACATGTCATCTGATTTGAAAGTGTGTATTTATTCGCTTTATCCAATTACCTCTTTCTAGAATAATCTTCTCCTTCTTTTCCCACTGATGAACTCATACTCATTCATAAAATGTATTTCCTTTGTAAAATCATCCTCAGTTTTTCAGGCAACACAACATCTTCCTTCCTCTATGATTCTACAAAAGTTTGGTATCCACTCAGTCCTTTCGAGGAGCACACCACATTACATCCCATTTATTGGTTAGGTTTTCTACCCTCATATCTTGGAGTATGAGCTCCTGGAAGTTAAGGACTGTGTTTTATTTATCTATTAAAATTTTTAATTGGAAAAAAAGAAAGGAATACTTCATAGTT
>NW_012153507.1:2674708-2676653 GCF_000956105.1 Propithecus coquereli
GATTTACAGCCAAATAATGATAATATGGAAAAAAACAGACAAAAACAACTGTTTTCATCAAGATTATATTCTAATGTACTAATAATGGAAAGATTAAGTGAAAGATAGTATATTAGATAATACAGTCTATGAAATAAAGCAGAAGTGAAATAGGGTTGTGGGATGGGAGATAAGGAGAATAAGGGTTAGGAGGGTAGGTGGCAATTGTAAATAAGGTAGACAGGATAGTTCTCATTGAGCCAGCATCATCTGAGCAAATACTTGGAGGTGAGGGAGCAGTCATCCAATACCCATGGAGCTGATTGGTGCAGGCAGAAGGAGGAGCAGAGCAAAGGTCCTAAGACTGAGATATGCTACAGTGCAAGGAGCAGCAGGGAGACCAACAGGGATAGAACAGAAAGCAAGAAAAACCTAGGAGGAAATGAAGTTACAAAGGTACAGGGACCAGGTAATACAGGACCTTGTAGACTGCTAGTTCTTATTAGAGAATAAGTGTAAAAGCATTAGAGTTTGCTCAGAGGGTGATAGATTTAACACCAGTTTGAAAAGACTTGCTTTGGGTGCTGTGTTGGAAAGAGGTTGTAAAGAAACAAGGAAAGAGTCAGGGAGGTAGTTATGAGGCTGGTCTAGGAGAGAAAAATTAGGATTTTCCAATAATTAGATTTGATGTGTAAAAGGGGAAGAGTTAAGAATGGCTTCCAGTATCTGGCCTGCACAATGAAAAGAATGGAATTGTCATAAACTGAGATGGAAAGGTTGTGACTAAAGTAGACTTGGGGAGAAATATCAGGAGTCAGTTTACAACATTTTAAATTCATGATGTCTAATAGATATCCAAGTGGAGATTCTGTATAAACAATTGGATATAAGAGTCTTGTGTTCATGAAAGAGATCTAAGCTGGAGATAATGATATGATAAATCATCATCATATAGATGCTATTTAAAGCCTGGATAAGATTTTGAAAGAGACTATAAACATTCAAGTGCAGGTGTTTTTTTTCATAAAATTACTTCATTTTCTTTGGGTAGATACCCAGTAGTGGGATTGCTGGATCAAATGGTAGGTGTATCTTTATTTCTTTCAGGAATCTCCATATTGCTTTCCATAGAATTTGTACTATTCAGTCCCACCAACAGTGTATAAATGTTCCTTTCTTTCTGCATCCATGCCAGCATCTATTATTATTTGACTTTTTAATAATGGCCATTGTGATAGGGGTAAAGTGGTATGTCATTGTAGTTTTCATTTGCATTTCCCTGATGATTAGTGATGTTGAGAATTTTTTGAATATTTTTTGTGATTTGTCTGTCTTCTTTCGAAAAACTGTTCATGTCTTTAGCCCATTTTTTGATGAGGTTGTTTGTTTTTTTCTTGCTGATTTGTTTAAGTTCTTTGTAGATTGTGGATATTAGTCCTTTGTCAGATGTAGACTTTGCAAATATTTATTTCCATTTTGTAGGTTGTCTGTAACTCTGTTGATTATTTCCTGCACTTGAACGTTTATTACAGCACAGTTCACAATTGCAAAGATGTGGAATCAATCGAAGTGCCCTTCAATTCGTGAGTGGATAAAGAAAATGTGGTGTATATATACATAGAGTACTACTCAGCCATAAAAAGGAATGAACTAATGTCATTTGCAGCAATGTGAAGGGATCTGGAGACCATTATCCTAAGTGAAATATCATAGGAATAGAAAACCAAATACCATATGTTCTCACTAATAAGTGGGAGCTAATAGATGGGTACACACAGGCACAAAGTGATATAAAGGACATGAGAACCCAAGAACAGGGAAGCTAGAGGATAGGTGTGGGATAAAAACTTGCCTATTGGGTACAATGAACACTATTCTGGTGATGGGCACACCAAAAGCCCTGACTTAAGCATTATACAAGATATCCTTGTAACAAAAATACTTGTGCCCCCTTAAATAATATTTA
>NW_012153507.1:2676703-2678277 GCF_000956105.1 Propithecus coquereli
CACACACATATATATATAATACATATATGTATATGTCTTAGTCCAGAAGCAGCATTAGTCCATTTTATGCTGCTGTAACAGAATACTTGAGACTGGATAATTTAATGAAATTTATTGTCTCATGGTTCTGAAGGCTAGGAAGTCCAAGACTGAGTGTCCAGCGTGTGGTTGGGTCTTCTTGCTGCATCATCCCATGGTGGAAGGGCAGAGACAGCATGAGAGAGAGCAAGAAATCAACACACAGCCTAAAGTCCTTTTATAATCAGCATCAATCAATTTATGGAGCCCTCATGACCTAAACGCCACCTATTACGTCTTACCTCACGGCACTGTTGCAGTTGCATTGGGGATTAAGTTTCCAACACAGGCCTTTTTAGGGGACACATTCACACTATAGCAGTATGTATATATATGATAAGTATATACATTAATATACATATGTACAATAATACATATCTGTGTGAAGGATATATTTTATAATATAAGGGATAATATTATGACATACATAAAATTGTGTATTTATATCTTTGAGAGACATGGAGAGCACTCTAAATGTGGAAAGCCTATGTGCTAGTCTGGAGAATCTGAAGTTAATATATCATGCCATGTAAAAGTGTTGAAGGTTTTAATATCATTATATCCTTGTGGTCACATGAAAGAATAATCTGGTTGTGGTGTAGAGAAATTTTTGGAGGAAGAACCTAAGGGATGGAATTATTTAGAAGATTATGTTCAAAGCCCAGATATGAGGCAAGATAACCTGAATCAGATGCCAAATATAATAAATAGAGAGTGGTGGGTGTAGGTGTAAGATATAGTTTTAAAAACAGCCACTTGATTTAAAATAAATTTAATAGTGCAAATGACTCAAGAGAAAGGGAAACACCGTGAATGATTCTAAAAAATTCAGCATAAGAAAAAAATGGGTCAGGAGGAAATAATAGTACTACTGATTAACTTGAATATTTACCAGTCTAGAATATAACTAGCTCCCCAGCTTAGCAGGGGTGGGGAATGGGGTTAGAAAGCAAAAGTATTGGTGAATTGAATAGAAAATGGAAATTGAAATTAAAGAAAGGCATCTAAGCAAGTGAGAGTGGAGCGATGCTAAACACTGTGGAGGACATCCACTAGGGCCATAGGTAATCCCAAGCATAAATTATTAATTATCATTTTCAAGTGTTTCAAGGCTAAAGCAGTTGACTGACCAGTATAGTCAGAAATGGAAGGATGCCTTTTCCATAAAAGTGTTAGGCACCCAGGCAAGAAAGAAATCAAACTAATCCATAGAAGCATGTGTATACTGTGAATTTTGTGTGTGAAAATTCACAGAAGTTGATTCTTAGGAAGTATCGTTTTCAAGGATGTGGGGAAATGACAACTTCAATGTATATTTTATGAGATATTTAAAGTGGAATGGGTAATACTGCAAGTCAGTTTGTTGGTTTTATTTTCACTCCAGCAATAACATTAATGGAGAAAAATACAGGGCAGCTATGTGTATAATGTATATACTGTCTGTGATATATCAATCTATTATTTATATATTAACATGTATTAATGTATTAATTACT
>NW_012153507.1:2682667-2683818 GCF_000956105.1 Propithecus coquereli
AGTTCAGAATACTCCATTTGTGATACCAACCCTATGGATAGCTAAAACACTGAAGTTTGTAAATAAAACTGCATATATTCATTTGGAAACATGAATATTGTTTCCATTTGTGAGCTGGGAAGAGAAGCTTTGGCAGAGAGACATATCCTTTCCTGGCATTACTTAGATGACCTTTAATGCACTTGATCAGGGTATGAGTCACTATTTCTGAGAATTGGAGTTCTTGCAGAGTGGTCACCTTGTTGCAAGGGAACTGAAGATGTAATTCCTTAGTCACACTTCTATGATCTCAGTGTCTGCTGTAAAGTTGACAGAAAAAAAATTTAAAATAAAATAATCCAAAACTTAATACTTGAGGTGATAAATATTTCCTGTTTAAACAAAGGGAAAGTGCTCTAAATATAGGATTCATTTTTGTTGTAGTACCTTATCCATAAAGAATGAAAAAAGAATTTCAAGCTATTGGTCTCTGTTCTAGCTTTCTGAATGCCTTTCTCTATGATTATAATGTTAGGTGTTTGCATTTGATTATGTAAGTGTTAGACTATAAGACCTTATCTGTCAGTGTTGCTAGTGGAATAAAAGAAAAGGAAGGAAGGAAATGGAGGAGTTGATGAATATTTAATAATGCTTTTAATCAGTCCCACCAAATAAACATTTCTCGTGTTGCTTTGCAAATGAGATTTCCCTATCATAGGAGCTTGCAGATGGTAATTTTTCTTTTCCCCAGTGAAAATCTTAGAAGGCTGGTTGTACTGGTAAACGATTTTATAATCATTAGTGAATTTTAATGACTGACAAAGTAAACAAAAATAATATTGAAATGAGTTTTCTTGGTGAAGTTGATATGAAAATATACATCACATTTTCCCATAAAGCATTCACTTATTATGGGTATAATGTTTTACATTTTGATGTTTAATTTATATCATTCCTTATACATCCCTTAACTGCTTTAATTGGCACATTTAGTAGTTGTGGAAATCAGTAACAACAAGACAAATACCAGCCATAGGACTCAAGCCAGAAAGATCCCTTCAAATTGTAATTAAATTGGAAATATTAATGAGTTTATTGTGACCAGAGATGATTAAGACTTCCTGAAAGAAAGCCCACTCTAGTGGTGCCTCTTTTAGTAAATGTAAACAAAA
>NW_012153507.1:2685329-2687601 GCF_000956105.1 Propithecus coquereli
CATGGCAAACACAAACAAGTAGGCAAACAGAAAGTCTGGTTCCAAGAGGACAACATCTAAGGTTTTTGTAAAAGAAATTTATTCCTAAATAAAATATTTAACACAGATGTGAATTAATCAATATAAGGAGACAGCTGTTAAAAAGTGTAGGCGTTTCTTTTGATTTTTTTTTCAAAATGAATAGTTGTAAAGTACTAACTGAATTTGTGGATGAAATTGGTGCTGAACAGCTATTTTTAATAGACTTTCCTTTTAAGATAAGTTTTAGGTTTATAACAAAATTGCATAGAAGAGACAGATGTTTCCCATAAACTCTGTACTCCCACATTTGTGCAGCCTCCTCCCATCAACATTCCATGCTAGAGTGGTCCATTTGCTACAATCGATGAACCTACATTGGCTTGTCATTATCACCTAAAGTCTATATTTTACATTAGGGTTTACTCATGGTTTTTGTACATCCTATGGATTTGGGCAAAAATGTATTGACAGTGTATCCACCATTTCAGAATCATACAGAGTTGTTTCACCGCCCTAAAAATCATCTGTGCTCCACCTACTTATCACCCCATCTCCATCCATGGAAACCACTGATCCTTTTACTGTCTTAATAGTTTTGTCTTTTCCAGATATCATATAGCAGGAATTATACAGTATGTAGCCTTTCCAGATTGGTCCCTTTCCCTTAGTATTATGTATTTAAGGGTCTTCCATATCTTCTCATGTCTTTATAGCTTATTTCTTCTTAGTGCTGAATAATATTTCACTGTCTATATGTACCACAGTTTATTTATCTATTGAAGGATATCATGGTTGCTTCTAAGGTTTGGCAATTACGAATAAAGCTGCTATAAACATCTGTTTGTAGATTTTGGTGTGGATCAAATTTTTTAATTCATTTGGGTAAATACCAAGGAGCATGATTACTGGATCATATATTAAGAATATATTTAGTTTTGTAAGAAACTATCAAATTGTCTTCCAAAGTGGCTGTAGAATGTTTCATTCCTGTCAGCAATGAATGGGAGTTTCTGTTGCCCCACATCCTGGCCAGCATTTTGTGTTGTTAGTGATTTGCATTGTCGCCATTTTAATCAGTGTGTAGTGGTATATCATTGTTGTTTTAATTTGCAATCCTCTAAAGATTATAACGTGGAACATATTTTCATATGTTAATATACTATCTGTGTATCTTCCTAGATGAGATATCTATTCAGGGATTTTTAATTGGATTATTATTTCCTTATTATTGAGTTTTAAGAGTTATTTGTATATTTTGTATAATAGTTCTTTATCAGATACATCTTTTACAAAAAGTTTCTCTAAATCTGTGACTTGTCTTTTCATTTTCTTGACAGTGCCTTTTGTAGAGCAGACATTTTTCATTTTAATGAAATCCAGCTTACCAATTATTTCTCTCATGGATCATACCTTTGGTATAGTATCTAAAAAGTCATCTCTATGACCCTAGGTCGTCTAGTTTTTCTCCTATGTTGTCTTCCGGGAGGTTTATAGTTTTGCATCTTACACTTAGGTATATGATCCATTTTGAGCTAATTTTTCAAGGATGTATGGTCTGTGTCTAGATTCTTATTTTTAAATGTGAATGAATAGTCATTCCACCACTGTTTGTTGAAAAAACTGTATTTACCCCATTAAATTGCCTTTCCTTCTTTGTCAAAGATCAGATGACTATATTTATGTGGATCTATTTTTGGGTTCTCTATTCTGTTCTATTGATTAATCTGTCTATTCTTTCGCCAATGTCACACTGTATTATTATAGCTTTTGTAGTAAGTCTTGAAATAGGGTGTTATTAGTCTTCCAACTTTGTTCTTCTTTTTAAAGATTGTGTTAGCTTTTCTCAGTTTTTGCCTCTCCTAATAAACTTTAGAACTGGTTTGTCAATATCCACAAAAGAAATTGCTAGGATTTTAATTGGGATTGTATTGAATCTATGGATCAATTTGGAAAAGAACTCATGTGATGACAATATTAAATCTTCCTATCCATGAACATGGAATGTCTCTCCATTTATTTAATTCTTCTTTCATTTTTTTCAACAGAGTTTTGTAGTTTTCCTCATAAAGATCTCGTACATATTTTGTTAGATTTCTACATAGTATTCCATTTCTTGGAGTGCCAATGTATAAAATGGTATCACATTTTTAATTTTAAATTCTAATTGGTCATTTCTAGCAAGTGATTGACTTTTGTGTATTAACCTTATATCCATCAAACTTGCTATCATTGCTTATTAGTTCTAGTAATT
>NW_012153507.1:2688731-2705583 GCF_000956105.1 Propithecus coquereli
TTTTAGATCTTTCTTCTTTTCTATTGTATATTTATTCAGTGTTATAAATTTCCCTCTAAGCACTGCTTTCACTACATCCCACAAATTTTGATAACTTCTGTCTTCATTTTCATTTAGTTCAAAATATTTTTAAATTTCTGTTGAGATTTCTTCTTTGATTAATAAGTAACTCAGAAATATGTTGTTTAATCTCCAAATCTTTTAAGAATATCCTGCTATCTTTCTGTAGTTGATTTCTAGTTTAATGCATTGTGGTCTGAGAGCATACATTGTATGATTTCTATTCTTTTAAGTTTACTAACATGTGTTTTATGACCCAGATTGTGGTCTACTCTGGTTCATGTTCCATGTGAGGTTGAGAAGAATGTGTAATCTGCATTTGTTGGGTGAAGTAATCTATAGATATCAATTATATTCAGTTGCTTGGCTGTGCTACTGAATGCAACTGTGTCCTTACTGATTTCTTACCTGCTGGATATGTCCATTTTTGATAAAGTCTCCAACCATAATAGTGGATTCATCTATTTCTCCTTGCTCACCTATCAGTTTTTGCCTCACATATTTTGGCACCCATATGCATTAAGGATTGGTATATCTTTTTGGAGAACTGACCCCTTCATCATTATGCATCACCCATTAATTACTGATAACTTTCCATATTGTGAAGTCTTGCTCTGTCTAAAATTAATATAGCTACTCCTGAGTTTTTTGTTTTTTTTTTTTGATTAGTGTCAGGATGGTACATTTTCCTCCATCTATTAACTTTTAACCTATATGTTTCTTTATATTTGAAGTGAATTTTTTGTAGACTACATATAGTTGAACCTTGTTTTTTTATCCAGTCTGACAATCTGTCTATTAACTACTGTGTTTATACCATGGATTTTTAAAGTGATTTCTTTAGTTCACTTTCAAATAGCACTATAGCACAACATGGGTAGTGCGAGAATCTTATAATAACAAAATAATACCAGTTCTTGCCTCCTATCTCTTGTGTTATTGCTGTCTTATTTCATTTATACATAAGCATATATACGCACATACTTATAAGCAGATATAATCAAATACATTGTTGCTATTGTTTTGAACAAACTCTTATCTGTTAGATCAATTAAGAATAAGAAATACAAAAGGTTTTATTTTACTGTCACTGCTCCTTCTCTGATGTTCTTCCTCTCTTAATGTCGATTCGAGTTTCTGACCTATATCATTTTCCTTCTATCTGAAGAACTTCTTTTAACACTTCTTACAAGGCATGTATACTGGCAACACATTTCCTTTATTTTTGTCTGAGAAAGTCTTTATTTCTTCTTGACTCTTGAATGATCGTTTCATAGGGTACAGAATTCTAGATAGGTGATTTTGTTCTCTCAATGCTTTCAATATTTCACTCCACTTTCTTTTTACTTGAATAGTTTCTGAGGAGAAGTCATTCTTATTTATTTATTTTTTAGACAGGGTCTCACTCTGTTGCCTGGGCTGAAGTGCAGTGTTGTCATCATAGTTCACTGCAACCTTAAACTCCTGCATTCAAACAATCCTCCTGCCTCAGCCTCCCGAGTAGCTCGGACTACAGGTGCATGCCACCATACCTGGATAATTTATTTTTTATTTTTATTTTTTGTAGAGATGGGGTCTCCGTATTGCCCAGGCTGGTCTCAAACTCCTGGCCTCAAGTGATGCTCCTGCTTCGACCTTCCAAAGTGCTAGGATTACAGGTGCGAGTCATCATGCCTGGCTGATTCCCATCTTTTCTGTAGGTAAGGTGTTCTTTTTTTTTTGTAGAGATGGGGTCTCCGTATTGCCCAGGCTGGTCTCAAACTCCTGGCCTTAAGTGATGCTCCTGCTTCGACCTTCCAAAGTGCTAGGATTACAGGTGTGAGTCATCGTGCCTGGCTGATTCCCATCTTTTCTGTAGGTAAGGTGTTCTTTTTTTTTTTTTTCTGCTTCTTTTGAGACTGTTTTTATCTTTGATTTTCTATAGTTTGCATATGATAAGGTTGACATTTATTCTGCTTGATATTAGCTTCCTGGATCTGGGGTTTGGTGCCTGACATCAACTGGGGCAAAATTCTCAGTCATCATTTCCTCAAATGTTGCTTCTATTCCTTTCTCTTTCTTTTCCTTCTGGTGTTCCTAATATTCATATTTACATTTTTTGTAGTTGTCCTGTGGTTCTTAGATATTATTTTCTGAGGTTTTTTTTTCAGTCATTTTTCTTTTTGCTTTTTAGTTTTGAACATTTCTATTGAAATAATCTAAAAGCTCAGACATTCTTTCCTTAGCCATGTAAGATCTCCTAATGAGCCCACCAAAGGCATTCTTCATTTCTAATTTAATGTTTTTGATCTCTAGCATTTCCTTTTGATTCTTTCATAGAAGTTGCATTTCTCTGATTACATTGCCTATCTGTTCTTTCATGCTGTCTACTTTGTCCAGGATCCCTTAACACATTAATCATAGTTATTTTAAATTTCCAGTCTGATTTTTTTTTAACATCTCTGCCAAGTTCAAGTCTGGTTGTGGGGTTTGCTCTATCTCGTCAAACTATGTTTACTGCCTTTTAGTATTTTTTTCTTGATAGCTAGACATGATATACTGGGTAAAAGGAGCTTCAGTAAACAGGCCTTTAGTAATGTGGTAGTAAGGGGTATATGGGGGGAAGTATTCTATAGTTCTGTGGTTTGGTCTCTGGTTTTAGTAACTCTGTGCCCATGGACTGTGAACTTCACAAGTGCTTCTCAGCTTCTTGTTTTAGGTGAGATGGGATAGCTAGAGTCAGCTGGAGTTGGGTATTTCCCTTCCCTCAATTGATTAAGCTAAGAAAAACATCTAATTGTTTAGGTGTTGGTAACTAGTTTCTATTGAGGGCAGAATTTATTAAGAAGAACAGAATTCTGTGGTATATTTCACAATGATTATTTCTCCTCTATCCTTGCTAGGAGTATTAGAGGATTTTTGTCCAATATTTACTGTGAAAATCTGGTTTAGCTCCTGGACTAGAAGTAAAACTCATAAAAGTGTGGAAGACACCCCCATGACTAGATTGCCTTGGGATGCTTAACTGTCAGACTTGTCCACATTGAACTACAAGAAATTAATCAATTATAGTTTAGGTTTTCCTAACCTGGCACTGGTTCCTGGAGAAGTTTCTACTTGTATGTTTCTGCTTTTTTTATGTTGTGATTCTCTGTATTTACTTAACTGTCTCTCTAATTTTGGAGGCAGTGGTTTGCCCTGTAACTTCACTTTTCTGATGGATAAGAGTTGTTGATTTTTCAGTTTGTTCAACTTTTTGCTTGTTTTTAGGATGGAGTAACAACTTTCAAGTGCCTAACATGCTGGACTACAAACCAGAATCCCCAGCTAACTTTCAAATTCTAATTTTCTTGCCCCTCCAAAATGGAATTAAATTTAGCAGTTAAAAACACTGCTAAATATACGCCATATAGTTCCCCTTTCACTCTGCAACTCCTTTAAGAGAGTAGTCCTTTTTAAAATGTATCACCCTATTTCATATACTGGCTTCCTTTTGGATTTTTTAACCCTCTTTCTAACCCCACTTTAAAAGGTTATTTGGGACCAATGAGGCAGTTAAGTAGGTGATGACTATCAAGAGGATTGAATGGGAATACTCTAAAATTTCCACTCTTTGGAGCAAATTTTTTTTTTGTGCAAGAGGAGGAAATGCCTCTTTTATAAAATTTTCTGCTCAAAGAGTAATACTTTTTCATTTTTTTAGCTTATTGAAATATGCAGTATTTCAATGGTTAGTTATATAAATATTCCTGAATTTATACCTATTTTAGGTCATTCAAATATGTTCAGTAGACCACTTATTAATCTAATATCCTTTAATCCAGTGAGGTTTATGCACCTTGTGAAGATATGCTCTGCTAATGATACACAGAAAGTGAGAGATGTTGTGTATTTGGATAGCATCTTGCTTGGCACATGCTTTTCGGATAATCCATTTATCTGGAAGATGCTGCAGCTTTATTTTCAAAGAGCACATTTTGAAAAAGCAGATCTTTATTAAATTTTTAATAACTCAGTTTCCTCAATTCTAACATCAGATGAGACTACTACTACTTATGTTATAAAGAGAACTCTTGTGATGATATAAAAAGTGGTTGAAGATGGTATGGCATGTAATGAGCATTTAACGGAGGCTAATTATCATTAACAACAACAGTAATGTGACTATAGTCTGGTTGGTAAGAAATCAGTGGTGAAACACGATGGATTATCCTGATTTCTTGGGCCTAGAAAGATGAAACTTTTAGATATTGATTTATTTAACAAATATTTATTATGCAAGAGGCACTGCATATCATGCTGGGGTATAAATAACTGTGATATAATTTGATTGTTTTAAAAGAGACATGTAAAATCTACTCTGGGAGCATTGAGCAGGGATGAATTAATTCTGTCAACAAGAATCACAGATGACTTCACAGAGGGAAAAGACATTGGAATTGGGTCTCTAGATTAATACAGGGGTTGGCTAAGGAAAGAATGAGGCAAAGATAAAAAGATATACTTCAGGCAGAAGGCAAAATGTGTGCATGAGATTGGGGCATGAAAGTATCTGGTGTGTCAAGAAAATAAGGGACAGATAGTTTTTTCTGACTGGATGGCAGAGTATATAGGAGAAAGAGTAAGTAATGAGTCTGGGAAAGTCAGATGAAGACATGTTATGAAGAACTTTTAATGCCTTGCAAAAGAATTTATGCTTATACTGAAGACAATAGAGAGCTGATTGAGAGTCCCATGTGTATCATTCTACTGCTCAGTCATTCAATAGCTTATTCATTCATTCAACGAATATTTATTAAACAGTAAGTTCCAGTCCCATTCTAGGCACTGGGAATAGAGCAGTTGCAAAAGACAGAATGTCTTGCCCTCATAGACCTTACATTTTAGTGTGGAGTATCAGACAATTAGCACAAAAAAAAGTACACACAATTATAGATGATAATATATGAAAACTAAATCAAGGAATAGAGATAGGGAATATTGAAAGGAAACCTGCAATTTTAGGTATGATGGCCAAACAGGGCATTGGTTGAAAGGTGACATGTGACCCAAACTTGAAGGAGGAAGGAATATCATGTGGATATCTGGTGGGAACAGCAAGTGCAAAGAAATCAAGGTAGGAGTGTGCCTGCTGTAGTCAAGAATAGCATGAAAGCCAGTATTGCTGGAGCAGGGTAAGCAAGAGAGAAAGAAATAAAAAGTAAGGTAGAAAGAAGAGTAGAGTGAGGAATAAAGATCACAAAGGACCCCTGTGCCATTTTCAGGATTTGATTTTAGTCTGAACAGAGAATGATATGGCCTAACTTCTATTCTAAACGTTATTACTCTGACTATGCAGAGAATAAGCTGGGTTGTGGGAGAGGTGAAGGCTTAGAATTAGGTAGGATAGTTAGGACATTGCTGAAATAAATCAGGCCAGAAACAATAATGGCTTGGGGCAGAGTAGAAGTGGTATAGAAGAGGTGACAAGAAGAAATGTTTTGGAAGTATTTTGGAATGTAAGTCAATGGGTTGTCCTGATGGGTTTACTTGAGTGTGAGGTGCTGAGGAAAGTTGATGTTGTCTCTCAGGTTTTCAGCCCCTTTGCTGTTTCTTCCTCTGCCCTTGCTACCATCTTGCCTCCAGACCCCTGGACTTCATCAGCTTATTTTCCTCCTTTAGGTTTCTACTACCAGCCTGTTCTAGTTCTGTTTACCCAAGAGCGTCTCATGAAAGGACATGAGCTTCCTGCCCTGCTCCCATTCACAGCCTTAAAGAAAACATTGAGTGTTTTACTAGCCAATATGTGGAAACAGTCTATAATAATACAAATAAAAACAGAGATAAGTTATAAAGTTTAAAAATTACAGTAATACTTGTTAAACTATATTTCATCTTCTTTCTCAGAATGAATTTCTCAGAAATGAAATATAGATTCCTTTCCTTTGAGAAAGAAAATGAAGACTTATTAGGAACTCTACCGTTTTCCCCTTGAAATAGTGTTCTCCATTTCCTCGTCTTGGTGAAAGTCATATAATTATCTCAAGAAGATTGTTTTTCTCTCCTGATGAGGATGCAATTCTGACAGAATAATGGTTTCTCTTCTGTTTGCTAAGGAGCATGTTTATTCCTCTGGTGTTACCTGGGTAACATACATGCAAGGGCAAATCCAAGTTTTATGGCCCCGGAAACTTATCCAATTTGGGGATGCTCTCTTTAGGAAACAACTTGGCAATTATGTATACAAGATTGTTAGACCTCCTCTCAGAACACTGGAAAATATCTGTACAAATAAGGACCTAAAGCTCACACTCTATTAGCCGCACGCTCCTATGTCAGGGCCTTTACACTTGCCGTTCCAATAGCCACATGATATTCCTTCCTCCTTCAGATTTTGTTCACATATCAGCTTTTAATCAATGCCCTCCTTGGCCATCATTACTAAAATTGTAGCTTTCCCTTCAAAGCAAACCCAAATCTGACAATACTTTTTCACCTAATTCTCCACTTCACCCAGCAATATCCTTATCTGGCACTTTTTCAGAGTTTCTACAAGTTTTGGGGCAATCTGCTCTAATAGATGATTTAGATGGAAAACTTTCATGCAGTGTGAAGCTGTTTTGGGGTTAGAGGCTGTGCATCAGAGTGATTCCTCAAAATTGCTTCACTGTCAATTTCCCATTTTTAATAAGCATCTTTGATATGGAATTTTTTTCTGGAACTTCATCTTTCCACACAATGGAAATTATTTTTCAACACTTTCTTCACATGAAAAATTGACATACTCTTTTTAAATTAGGAATGCTTTCCAACTCTTAAACTTTCCAATTTTCAACTTATTAAGGGGACATATACGTAGAAAATATCCATAAAACAAGCCACTATATGAACAATTACATTTTATTTTTAGTGTAATCTCCAAGTCTGCCTTCCTTTCCTTCTTTTCTTCCTCCCTTCCTTCCTTCTGCCTTACCTTGCCTTTTTGTAAAAAACAGTTACAGATTGTATAACACAGAAAATTATATAGGGACAAATTAGTATCCCTAAAGCACCAGGTATGTTCTTGCCTCCTATTAAACAGTGACTCTTGGGGGTGGCTGCAGACTTTTGTGGTTTCCGTCAAGAAATGCTGCTGAGGCTGTTCATCTGTATGCCCCACTGAAAAATATTTTTACCATTGATTTTCCTCCAGCATTGATCTACCACCTGACGCTATCAATAATGAGGTTTGTTGGCTGATTTCTTAGGCTGTCTGTTTTTTTTTTTTTTTTCCCCTGGGGGAAGAGGAGCTAGTAGTAAAGCAGGAAAGAAAGGTTGATAACTTGAACTTGGGAATTCGCAACCAACCCGTCAACTTCTCTGAGTCATTCCTTCCAGCCCTTCCTCCTCTCTTTCTTCATTTCTCTGATCACTTTATTACTTGATAGGAAGTCTTCCATTGGTTGGCCTCCTGAGTGATGTTATTTTTCAGTTTGGTATACATTGGAATGCAAATTAAATGAGACAATTATCTGTGGTAAAGTGTTTTCTTGATGCTGGAAGAATGCTTTTTCTTTTGTTTCTCTTAAAAATCTGAAGACATCTAAAAAGCTGATTCAACTAAATACTTAGTGAGAAACCAATTCTGTAAACTATGCCACTTTCATTTATTGAAGTTAGCCCATGTTTGGGCCTAAAGGGAGAATTTTCTGAAACACATGTCTATTTCACTGTGGCAGAATGCCTCCCTTTACAAAGCAATAATATGGAGAAAAAGTACAAAGTAGATAGTCAGCATTCCCACATTCCTTATAAAATAAAATGAAAATGCAGATACCCTTCTGTCAAGGTCCTGATCTTGGACAAAATTATATGCCAAAATTGGGGAAAGCACGTTCTGGGAGAGATTCATTATTATGCATGAACTTAACTAAGTATTGATCACTCTAAGTGGAACAGATGGAAACAGCCATTTTTCTGGATTCGGGATATTGAATTATGGGAGGTCGGAGGAAAAATTCTCACTGACAGGTCAAGACAAAATTATTTAAGAAACAAGATTAGAAAGCACATGATTTCATATATGATATATTTGGTTGTTTTTGCCTGCATACATTTTTAAAGATTTCTAATCATAATAGATGACTTTTATTGAAAACATAGTTTATACTTAAAAATTTTCTAGTATTTCACCCTTTTATTAGAAATGTAGATAACCAATTTCAATTGTATGTATCAATATCAAAAGGTTTTTCAACACATTCATTCTATGTTTTAATTGGTTATAAATTTAACAACTTAACATTTGTTTGAACTTTGTATATCACAAACTCAAGTAATTTCCTATGCAGTGTACATTTGCATTACCCTATGTGAAGGATACCCCCAAGAGTTGCACAACACATGAACTATACAGTTGCATCCTGAGGCCCTGATATACTCAGAAGCAGGATTGGTGAGTCCTGGGATATTCAAACACTTAATTTCATTATGACTGCCTGACTGCTTTCTAGATCAGCATTTGCTCTCCTACCAGCACTTACTATTATCCTACTCTCTAGTTTTGCATTCAATGTTATCTTCAGTATAAGCCTGTGCTATGTGGTCCTCTTCTATTTGAAGTTACCTGTTTTCTCTCATGCGATAATCTAAGCACAGCATTTCTCCCGCAGCATTTCTCATAGTTGCCATAATAGATTGCAGAAAGCACCACCCTCCCTGTTTCTTCTGATACATCTACTGGCTTAGGTTTAGAGAAGGAAAACTGAGATAATGAGCTAATGTCAGATCACCAATGTTTTCTCAGCATGCATTATCCTGAGTATGTGTGTGTAACTTTGAATCTGCTTGAGTGATCTTAATTTTTATTCTAGCTGTGTTTTTGCCCCATCACCATTCTATTTCAGTAGAATTCACCTGTTTACTCAAAACACTCAGTTCTGAATATTGTCCCCCTTTACCGGGTCCCCTTAGGTGTGTTATTTTTTCTTGCCTAGGCATTCAGTCTCAGGTCCAACTTTTGGGATACAACAAGCAGCAATGAGGCGCAGGAGCCAGTTTGCTGACCAAGTTGTCAACCCCTCCTAAGGTAATAGGAAAGAGCTTCTATATCTACTACATCTGAAAAGACTATGACTCTCCCAGACTCATTTGCCACAAATATTTAGTTTACCTGGTCGGCAACCTTCCAGCTGCAAGGAGGCCAGTTTGATCAGCTGATCCTTGTAGGGATGCTTCTGGAGGGTACTCTGGGCATTCTCTTATGGGTTCACAGAATGCCCAAGACCCAAGAGCAGCCCTCAAGAAAAAAAATTTAAAAGAGAAGGAAGATACAATAGGGTCAAATGCTACAAGAATTTTTTTAAAAAGCAATGTGAGGAACTGAAAAACCCTTGAAGTTTGGCATTTTGGATGTGATTAATAGCTTTTTCCCATAGTAGTTGTCATAAAAATTTCAGGAAAAAAGGAAGGAATGAGGGTGAGAACATAGAAACCATTACTGTAATAAGGACTTCTATCTCTATGAAATTTCTGATAAAAATGATATGTGGATATAAAAAAATCAGGTAGTTCAACAAACACAGGGTCAGGGGTTAAGAGATGTTAACCCCTGTTAACATGTTAATGAAAGATCTTGCTAAGTTTGCAGGAATTTTGAAAGCCAATTGTTAAACAGGGCCATTATTAAAATGTAAATTATGTTTATAGTTAAATTATATTAATGTGAAGTAATAAATACTCAACAGTCATGTCTTTGTAATTATGTTACTACATTTTACTGTTAATTATGCTCTTGAGATTATGTCTTTTGTGTCTGAGAACAGATACAAGATTATATCTGGTGGAACGGCCGTATAAAGGTGTGCCACCCACTACATGTGGCCTCCCTACTCTGCATTCAGTGACATCACATTAGTAGCTTGGAATCAGCCACAGTGGAAGCATTTACAGCTTGAAAATCAGCAAATACTACAAATCAGGGCTTGTTTGTTTTGTTTTTCAAAGACCTGTTGATTGAACATTTATTGGCACATCACTAGGTAAAGCTTTTGAGGATGACAGTGATTTTGAATGGCCACTCTGAGAAGTAAGATAGCATTGTTCTGACAGCTGACCAACTGATAAAGGAAGGCCAAAGCTACTTGGGCCAAGCTAAAGTTGGTGAATGTGTTTGTCAAGGTAATATATCCCACAGGAAAACCAAGTATGGAAACAGCAAAGTGCGGGGTTCAATTCCTTGGGTGCAGGGTCTGGGTATAGAGTGCTGGGTGTAGAGTGGATGAACTGGAACACCTTGAGGTTTCAGCCAGTTATTGAGAAGTGAATCCAAGAGGAAGCTCATGTACTGGGAAAAAGGGGTGGTAGTGTAGAACCAGAAATCTTAATGAGGTGAAGCATGGGTACAGCTGAAATGACCCAGAAGGGTAAAAAGAAAGCAGAATTATAATCAGAGAGTGGGATTCTGGAATTTGGTATTTTAGACAGAGCCATTGCCAGACCCTGGGTGTGATGGTGCTTATGAATTTGCTCAAGTTTGTTATAAGGGTAGATGTGCAAGAAGTCAAGAGTCATAAATTTGGATTGTTGGATTAGTTGATCAAGCAACCATGGATATCTTGAATAATGGCAGGAATGGGATGGGGATGAACTGAGCATGGTGTAGGAGTTGGAGTGGAGAGCTGTGTTGAGCTGGAGTATCTTGTGTTCGAGAAAAATTTTCAGTGACAATGCCTTCTGTGGCATTACACAAGTAGGGATACTTTAGCAGCCACTGTAACCCTTAGGCAATAGCTTCTCTAGGTGTAGATGGTGTATTGGAATTTTAATGTAAAAACATTTTTAATGTTTTGCAAAATATAATTTGCTTAACATTCTATATAATTTCTGGTGAAACTTATAGACAGTTGTGCTTATGGGCTGGGGACAGTGGCAGGGTGTCTTGCTTAAAACAGATTTACTTTTTCTGACCTACTGCTTCTCCACTTATTTAGGCCACTGCAAAGAGACTTTTTTCTTTTGCTCTTTTGCATGTTCATACACAACTAAGGCATTACCCTGCTTTTTTTTCTCTTTTGAATTCTTAAGTGTTCACAAGTTCTTGGTATTGCAGCATATTCTCCAGAATTTATTTTAGTATTTATCGTATTTCACTTCTTTTACTATTCCCTCTAGGTGTCATTTCCCTCTTCCACCTTTAGTAAGGGCATCACATGGAGCTCTGTAAAGCATTAGCTCTCAATTTTGCCTTTCATTTTTGATACAGAGAGCATATATAAAAATACATTTTATCTTTCAGTATTGCATCCTCTTATAGCAGTCTCAGCCATTATTTTTCTGCCAATGTTTTGAAAGTAGACACTTAGCTCATATTTCTTAATGATGTGCCCTTCAAAATGTGAGTGACATCATTGAACACATGTATTTGTAATAACAAATTTTCGAAACCTTGCCGTCTAAATCTCTTGCCTTGGTGCTACTCAGGGGAGATCAAAATTCAGCAGTTTCACAACAGGTCATTCTCTTTCTACATTTTCTCATTCATTATAAATATCACCATGGTTTTAACAAGGGTCAATGGCTTAACATAAAGGATTGATCTGGAACCCTTTGATCGGTCAGTGGATGGATCAGGGACATCTATCCTTCAAATCTCATTAGTAGAGAGTTTTCTCTTACACAGGGCTATGCAAGGATGGAGGAGAATCTTTGAGAGTGTGCATGTGCACTGTGTATGTGTGTGTGTATTATGTGTGAATTGGCAAGAAATAATCTTTCTCTTACACACACACACACACATAAACTCAATATCTTCACTCAAATTCTATTTTATTCTCTACCTGATGATAAACATTTAAAACTGGCTATTTAGTCTCACATTTCTATGCTGGTTAGTTTAATCTTTTATTGCTGCTATCTGAAAATGGTGGAAATTTTGGTAAACCATCAGGAAAAAGAAAGTAGTAATTTTAAAGTCCAGGCCAAGTCTCGGTGAGTACATTGCAAAACCTGGTCATCACTGAAGTGCCAAGTTCTTGGAGGGTGGACGATGGTTTTCCTTCCGTAATAATGAAAAGCAGTTAGATTACAATGAAAGGATATCAGGTGTCGGGTCCCATGGTCAAGAGTTTTAACTTGGGCTTTGCCTTATTCTGTGGTCTTTGGCAAGTAATTTAACATTTCTGAATCTGAGATAGGAGCTATAATTTGGGAATGATATCTGTCTTAACTGTTTTGGAAAGGATTACATGAGATGGTCTATTTAAAAGTCTGGCAGTGTACCTGGTATACACTGGTATACACATTTACTGAAGAGTAGATCTTTAGTAAATATGGTTTCCATGTCTCTAACACCTAGAAGATTATTTGCTTTGCAATCTTCTAGATGCTAAAAAGTTATAGTATCTATAGATGTAATTTCTATAATTTGAATTAGATTTTCAGTATATTACCAAACTAAAAAGTCTTGAAACTTGAAATAAGTGGTTAGTGTTTACCTTTCAGATTTCTTAAAAGCACATTGAGATTTAAGAAATACCCACATAGGAAATAATAAACTATTAGTGGAAAAGGAAAATTACAGAAATGGCACTCTCCTAATATTCTAGATGTAATCACCATACTAGCTAAATTGGTAACGTATTTTCATATGAAGAATTTGCTGCTTTATTCCTACCTCTGGGAAAAATATTATATCCACCAAATGATCAAACTATAGGTTTTTATTTTTGAATCAGAGATTTCTTTGAAATTGTGAAATATTTTACTGCCTCAACATTATCACTTTTCAACTTAATAACTTTAAAACCTAAAACTGTTATTTATCTCACTAAAATATTGTATTTCCTACTCTGGTATTCTCTGCTAGATTAAAATCTTAATGGGGCATAATAAAGTATTTCCTCCTCTGTTTCAAAGACCAGCTAAGCTAAACATTATGTCCTGTTGGTCAGTTCATTTAATATTACTAGACATGATTTATTATAACATGTTATAGTTTTCTTTTGTATCTGTTGTTCCTATCAAATAATGTTTTGATATTATACATTATTATTGAAGTTTATATGTAAGTAGTGACACAGTGATACTTTTTGAGAAGTAGGTAAAATCATGTTTATTAACTTTTCAGTTAAATCTTAATTGAAACTTTTGGGTTTCATATTAGTTTTATTCAAAAATTGAAAATTAATTACATGTTTTATGGGAAAATTTACTGTGATCCCTATATAATTAAAATGGCCCTTAGAAATGAGACCTATTTGGGCCGGGCACGGTTGCTGATGCCTGTAATCCTAGCACTCTGGGAGGCCGAGGCGGGTGGATTGTTTGAGCTCAGGAGTTCGAGACCAGGCGGAGCAAGAGCGAGACCCCGTCAAAAATGGAAAGAAATTGGCCAAACAACTAAAAATAGAAAAAATTAGCCAGGCATGGTGGCGCGTGCCTATAGTCCCAGCTACCTGGGAGGCCGAGGCAGGAAGATCACTTGAGCCCAAGAGTTTGAGGTTGCTGTGAGTGAGGCTGATGCCACAGCACTCTAGCCCAGGCAGGAGAGTGAGACTCTGTCTCAGGAAAAAAAACAAAAAACAAAAAAAAACAACAACAAAAAGAAACTAGACCTATTTGTTTCTGTCTTTAACTGACAATTACAAAATGACGTGAGTGCTTTATGGGTTTATTTAAAGTATGTAATATATATTCCTACACTGTCAAGAACAACTGTTTTAAATGGAGTTTGTCCACAAATGCCAATTTTTAAAATCAGAAAAATGGCTGATTTTCCCTGGATAAAAACAACAGTAAAAATTAATCGGCTGAAATTTCTTCTAAAAGTATGAAAGGTTTTTCTTTTATAGATGATTTGCTTGAATTCATTGTAAATTCTGGATATTAGCCCTTTATTGGATGTGTAGCATGTGAATATTTTCTCCCATTCTGTAGGGTTGTCTATTTGCTCTGTTGACTGTTTCCTTAGCTGTGCAGAAGCTTTTTAGTTTAATCAAATCCTATTTATTAATTTTTGTTGTTGCAATGGTTGCCACTGGGGTCTTACTTATAAATTCTTTGCCTAGGCTGATATCTATAAGAGTTTTTCCTACCTTTTCCTCTGGAATTCTTATGGTATCATGTCTTAGATTTAAGTTTTTTATCCATCTTGAATTAATTTTTGTGAGTGGTGAGAGGTAGAGGTCCTGTTTCATTCATCTGTATGTGGCTATCCAATTTTCCCAGCACCATTTATTGAATACAACTTCTTTTCCCCCGTGTATGTTGTCTGCTTTGTTGAAGATCAGTTGGTTGTAGGTAGATGGTTTTATATCTGGGTTCTCTGTTCTGTTCCATTGGTCTATGTCTCTACTTTTCTACCAATACCATGGTGTTTTGGTTACTATAGCCTTGTAATATAGTTGGAAGCAAATCAGCAAGAAAAAAAACAAACAACCCTATTAAGAAGTGGACAAAAGACATGAAGAGAAGCCTCTCAAAAGATGAAAGACAAATGGCCAATAAATATATGAAAAAATGCTTAGCATCACTAATTATCAGGGAAATGCAAATTAAAACAACATTCAGATATCACCTTACCCAAATTAGAATGGCTTTTATTAAAAAGTCCAAAAACAATAGATGCTGGCATGGATACAGAAGGAAAGGAACACATATACAATGTTTGTAGGACAGCAAATTAGTACAACCCTTACGGAAAACGGTATGGAGATTCCTCAAAGAACTAAAAATAGACCTACCATTTGATCCAGAAATCCCATTGCTGGGTATTTACCTAAAGGAAAAGAAGGCTTTTCATCAAAAAGACACCTACACTCGAATGTTTATTGCAACGCAATTCACAATTGCAAAGATGTGGAATCTCCCCAGTGTCCATCATCATGACTGGATTAACAAAATGTGGTATATGTATACCATGGAGCACTACTCAGCCGTAATAAAGGATGAATTAATCCCTTTTGCAACAATCTGGATGGAACTGGAGACCATTCTCCTAAGTGAAATATCTCAAGAATGAAGAAACAAACACCACTGTACTTGCTATTAAATTGCAACTAACCAATGAGCACACATGTGCACAGAGGGAAGTAAAATTCAATGGAAATAAAGCAGGAGGAGGGGGGAAGGAAGGGAGGGACAAAAACCTACCTAATGGGTAAAATGAATACTATCTAGATGATGGGCACACCTATAGCCAGGACTCAAGCATTACAAAAGCAATCCATGTAACCTAAAACATTTGTACCCCCTTAATGTTTTGAAATGAAAGTATGAAGGAATCACGTTATGTCTTTGCTTAAAGATTACTAGTTTCTGTTTATGGTGTTTTAGAAAATCTAAGCTTCTTTAACAAAAACAGTCTTTTACAAAAGTATCTAATCCTATCTTAGTGTTGGTTGCTAGGAGAACATCTGATGCAAATTAATCAGTAAACATCTAGCAGCCAGCTACCTGAGGAGAAGGGGAGTGGGAGAGACTTAGAAGCTGGCCAGCAGAGAAACTGCTGTTGGGAAAATGACTGTCAAGGGTTTTTTTATACATATCAGTGGCATCACACTGTGATAAAAATTTTTTTCTTTATCATTCCTGTATGTAAGGAGGGGAAAAGAAAGAAGGAAAATTGGAAAGATAAATGGGGTCTTTCCAGTAAAGGTGAGCTTGATTTTTGTCTGTTGAACTTTGGCAAGACAGCAAGGGTTGGATTAATTAATGATTAAATATTAGTGAGAATGGAGTAGGGTGCCTAATACTACCTAGATATTTGTATTTGAATTTTGCTATGTGACATGTATGCTATTTGAAAATAATGTTTCCATAAACAACAACAACAAAACATTTTGGATGTGAACAAGGGTCTTCCTTAACATAAAATTTTATTTGGGAAAATATCCTAGAATACTTTAGAAAAAAATAAGGATTCTAGCCATTTTTAAATTAAAATTATGCTTCAAAATATCAACAAAATGAGAATATAATTGCTTTTTAAAATTTTAACAGAATTTTGGTGTGCTCCACAGAGAAATGTAGGACATTAATGAACATCCACATCTAGAAGCAAAGTATCAGTCCTTGTAGAAGAAGTTTGTACAACAGGAAACAGTTACAATGGTATGCTGGACCTGGGATCTCCCTTATTTCCTAAACTTAAATCCTTTCAAACAGATTTTTTAAACTCTTGAAGAAAACTAACAAGTGGAACTCAACTTATGGAATTTCACTTTGCAATGAATTTAGGTGGACATAAATGCATTATGTTTAGAAATATTAATAAGTACATTCAGCTCTTTGTATCCCTGGATTTTGAATCTATGGATTCAACCAACCCTGGATCTAAAATATTCAGGCAAAAAAGGATGGTTGCATCTGTACTTAACATACAAAGACTTTTTTTCTTTTCATTATTCCCTGAACAATACAGTATAATAATTATTTACATTGAATTTACATTGTAATAGGTATTATAAGTAATCGAGAGATGATTTAATGTATACAGGAGGATGCGCATAGGTTATATGCAAATACTACACCATTTTACATAAGGGACTTGAGCATCCAAGGATTTTGGAATGCACAGGTGTTCCTGGAACCAATCCCCCAAGGATACTGAGGGATGACTGTATCATGAAAATACATGAACACAGAAATATTCTACAAAAACTATAGGGGAAATGAAAGAATAAAAAGTACGGTCTGCGACCAGTCTGAATAAGAGTGAGACCTTTTTTCTACATAAAATAGAAAAATTAGCTGGGCATTGTATTGCACGCCTGTAGTCCCGACTATTTGGGAGGCTAAGTCAGGAGGACTGCTGGAGCCCAGGAGTTGAGGTTGCAGTGAACTATGATGATGCCAC
>NW_012153507.1:2706678-2710399 GCF_000956105.1 Propithecus coquereli
TCTAGTTATGGAAATGCTATCTACGCAAGAGGAAATTTAATTAAGAGATTTTTCATAACCTTTTATTGAATTGCTATTTACCTAAATTGATTATTTTCAAATACAGTCTGAAAAGTTTCAAAAAATAGAAAAAGTATCACATGTAACCCAAAAATCAAATAGAAATATTGAACTAAAATTCTTTAATACCAACATATTCATTTCCTGAAGATATGGTGAATCTACGTATATAACATAAGTGGACCGCAGATTTTGCCTATGCTTTTTCTAATGAAAAGGTAGATCACTTTAGTGCTCTAATTCTCTTATATTTGATCATGTGAAAGAGGGCCATATTGAGTGTTTATGATTTAGTTTTGATAACTGATTATATGAAAATTGACCATCTGAATGTTTATAGTAACCATATAAAGCTCATCTTTATTTTAGTGCAAACTTCTCTCTTAAGTTCTGGTTTGCTTCGTAGGCACTGCTCAAGCCTTCCAAACCTGAACTTCCCAATATTTGCTCCTCCTTGACTGTGTCTCACAGTGGTCAATAACATAACATTTTACCCAGGTCTACAAGACAGGCTCTTGGGCATTAGGCTATACTGTCATGTCTGAGCCATTTCATCTCCAATTTCTATTACATATTTTCTTTACACTCTCTCCATTGTTGTTTCTGATTTCAAGACTGTGATGGTTATTTTATGTGTCAACTTGATTGGGCCATAAAGTACCCAGACATTTGTTCAAACATGATTCTGAGTGTGTCTATGAGAACATTTCTGGATGAAACTAACCTCTGAATTGGTAGACTGAGTAAAGCAGATTGTCATCCCTAATGTGAATGGGCCCATTCAATTAGCTGGGAATCAGAATAGAACGAAACAGCTGGCCCTCCCTTGAATAAGTGGGGATTCCTCCTGCTTGAACGGAAATATCTGCTTATCTGGTGTTTTGAGCTATGTCTGGGCCTGAGACTGGGAATTACACCACTGGTTCTCCTGAATCTCAGACCTTTGGACTTGAACTAGAACTAAAGCATCAGGTATCCTGGGTCTCTAGCTTGTAGACTGCAGATCTTGGGACTTGTTAACCTCCACAATCACGTGAGCTAATTTCTTTTAATAAATCTCTTTCAATATACACATGCATCCTATTGGTCCTATTTCTCTGGATAACTCTGACTTAATACAAAGCCTTTAGCACTTTTCTTCCCAATTTTTTAGTGATTTCTTAATTACTGTCTAGTTTTTCACCCTTCCCATATGTCTTCTATGCACCTGCCATAGTTACATCTCTTGAATGCAAAACTCTTCAGGCCTTTTCTTTGCTTAAAATTTTTCCTTGAATCCACATCCATTTCAGGATAAACACAACCACTGACATATCAATAAAGCACCTCAGTGATACAGACCAGACTTGTTGGCCCTGGGTTTTTCCTTCCTTCCAACAAAACTGAAGTTCCAGTTTCCTGAACAGAGTTTCCTTGAGCTGCTGTATCTATGCACCTCCTACTCTGCCTGTGATGTCATTTCTCCTTTTCTCCCCTTGTCCACTCATCTAATTCCTATTCTTACCACTTGGCTCATTTTGTATTCCCACCTGGAAGTCTCCTTCCAGTTCTTTCTTCTTCCTCCTGTTTAATTTCTCTTTCATAGAATGGGGATGTAGTAAGTGATTTTTCACATCTAAATTTCAGACAGAATGATAAAAATCTTTGAGGAAAGGAATCATATAAAATAATTTTGTTAAGTGCTTAGCACAGAGAGTAGAGTAGGTATTCACTAAAGCTCTGCTGAATAAGTGAATGAATGAACTTCATTCATATCAAGTAAATTCACTTTTTTAACATGTTTTCATATTTAACATAGAAAAGTCATTTTAGAAATTCATCTAATTCTGGATTTAGTTCTCTCTCTATTTTTAATATTCTTTATTTGTCCTGTCAAATCCACCCTGCTGTGTGCCTCCAGGAGCTAACATTTATAACCTTCATTAATGGGATATCTTGCCCTCTCGCCTCAGATTGGTTTCAACCAATAGTAGATACAGGCAAGAGATTAGAGGGTGGAAGTTGAGGGAGGTTGTTTGATTCCCACAGCACGTTCCCTGGCAACCCATAGGCTGGCAGCAGATGCAAAACTCTCCAAAGCTCTTTGTGGCTCTCTGCCTGGAGTCTAGTACCTGCTTCCTCCCTTTGCCTTTCAGGCCTGGGGTGGTAATGGACCCTCACTATTATCCTGGGAATACTTTACTTTCTACTGCTGGTTTCATTTAATCTTGTGCAAACCTTGGTAAAAGTCCTTACTTAAGCTTTCCTCAATTACCCTGCTGGATAGTGCCACCAGCCTCCTGCCAGGATTATGACCAATACAATATAGAACCTTTTTTCCCCTGTAACTTATTTTAAGAATCCAACATGATACCACAATAATCCACCATTTAGATCTTATGTTGGGCTCATCAAATATATTAAATATATCAGTTATTCTGTAGTAGGCCAAGCCATATCATCATGGGTAATCTAGCTTATTTTTTGAGTGACTAAATGTATCTTACAGCTTTAAAATGCTTTTCATTTTAAAAGAGGGTTTAAAGTCATTATCTCACTTGATTATCTCACTTATAAATAACTTACTGGGAAAACAGTAGAAATACTGAAAATATATGTACAGTGTTCAAAAGCTCATTTCAATTTTGTTAAAATTTTTAAAAATAATTTAATTGAAAATTGTGTTCTTACTACAAATAAGTGAGTGTTGTCAACAATGTGACTTAGCAATATAATATAACTCCAACTTAATTGTCATTAAAAGTGACAATTATTGCCCCTGGTGCCTACGTGATCCCCTGGCAATACTTCAGGGAGTTGAATGCAGGTTAACTCTCAAAGCAGCCAGTGCATCTTACAGCACCATTGGATGTGCTCCACTCATGCTCTTTTGCCTACATTATATGTAAAACTTAGAAAGATGGTGTTCTCTTCAGCCAGAGACAATGTGCATAAGCCCATGTAGAGCACAAAGCATTGTCGGATATGTTCTGCAGACACTGCATTTTGGTTTCTGCCACATTATGATTGCTTCTAGAACTCTTCATTGTTTTTCCCAGAAGCAAAGCACTAAATACCACCCTTGTTCCTTCAGAGGTGTTAGGCTTCTCTGTGTCTAACTCCCAGGCATTTGCTGAAGCACCCAGGGGTGTCTGCCCCATGATGTAGTTCAGTGGTACAATACCACTTTAATCTGCCCTTTTGCCATTTTGATCAAAAATATAAATATGATATATGCAGGATTTTGAAAGGGTGGAGGAGATGGTTATATTTTCATGATAAAACACTTTTGACAATGGAAAATTTTTCTTTCTGGGAAATTCATGCACAAATTAGTGAAGTCTTCAAGGTTCTCAGATTCTGGAAGTCAAATTATCACATGAATTTTAGGTAAAACGGCTGATTAAATTGCCCCAAGAGCTACTATTCCCCAAAGCAACATTTAGAAGGCTTAAAATTCAAGATGCTTCTTGCAGAAACAACTGAGTTTTTTGAGAGCTTCTTCAGCTTCATGTTACGTATGTAGAGTGCACTTGAAGAATACCCCTGAACAAATTCTTTCATCATAGTTTTTTTAAAAAATATAATGCCTTGTATACATCTGGTAGGAACCTCAAAAGACACTCTTTTTAAGTATGTCATTTATTTGATAATACTGCACAAAGAGACTGATCGCTGGACT
>NW_012153507.1:2714070-2716423 GCF_000956105.1 Propithecus coquereli
CAATATACACTGGGGAAAAGAATCCCTATTCAATAAATGGTGCTTGGAAAATTGGATAGTCACATGTAGAAGATTGAAAGAGGATCCATATCTCTCACCACTCACAAAAATTAATTCAAGATAGATAACAGACTTAAATCTAAGACATGAAACCGTAAGAATTCTAGAAGAAAAGGTTGAAAAAACTATTCTAGAAATCAGCCTAGGCAAAGAACTTATGAAGACCCCAAGGGCAATCACAGCAGTAATGAAAATAAATCAATTTGACATGGTCAAATTAAAAAGCTTCGGCACAACCAAGGAAACAATCAACAGACCAAATAGACAACCTACACAACAGGAGAAAATATGCATGTGCTATAAATCCAATAATGGACTAATAACCAGAATTTACAAAGAACTCAAACAAATCAGCAAGAAAAAAATCAAGCAACCCCATCAGAAAGTGGGCAAAAACATGAAGAGAAGCCTTTCAATAGAAGATAGATTAATAGCCAATAATCATATGAAAAAGTGCTTAATGTCACTAATCATCTGAGAAATAAAAATCAAACCACGATGAGATACCACCCAGTGAGAATGGCTTTTTTCAAAAAGTCCTAAAACAATAGATGCTGGTATGGATGCAGAGAAAAAAGAAAACTTATATACTTTCTGTGGGACTGTAAACTAGTGCAACCTGTATGGAAAATTGTATGGAGATTGATCAAAGAACTAAAAGTAGACCTACCATTTGATCCAGCAATCCCATTGCCAGGCATTTACCCAAAGGAAAAAAGTCATTTTATCAAAAAGACACTTACACTAGAATGTTTATTGCAGCACAATTCACATGTAAGTCTTTTATCCATCTTGAATTCATTTTTGTGAGTAGTGTGAGATAGGGGTTCTGTTTCATTCTTCTGCATGTGGCTCTCCAATTTTCCCAGCACAATTTTTTGAATAAGGCTCCTTTTCTCCAGTGTACATTGTTGTCTGCTTTGTCAAATATCAGTTGGCTGTAGGTAGATGGTTTTTTATCTGGGTTCTGTATTCTATTCCTTTGATCTATGTCTCTGTTTTTGGACTAGTACCATAGCGCTTTGGTTACCATAGCCATGTAGTGTAGTTTGAAGTCTGGTACTGTAATGCTTCTAGCTTTGTTCTTTTTGCATAAGGTTGCTTTGGCTATTTGGGCTCTTTTCTGGTTCCAAACAAAGCACAGAATTATTTTTTCTACATCTGTGAAATATGACACTGGTATATTGATAGAGATTTCATTGAATTTGTAAATCATTTTGTGTAGTATGGACATTTTAACAATGTTGATTCTACTGATCCAAGGGCATAATATGGTTATCCATTTGTTTGTGTCCTCTGTGATTTCTTTCCTCAGTGTTTTGGAGTTCTCCTTGTAGAGATCTTTCACCTCCTTGAGTGAATGTTATTGAGTCTTTGATTTGATTTTTGGCTTGACTATTATTGGTATATAAAAAAAGCTACTGATTTGTGTATGCTGATTTTATAAACTGAGACTTTGAGGAATGTATTTCTCAATTCCAGAAGTCTCTTGGTGGAGTCTTTGGGACTTCTAGATACACAAACATATCATCAGTGAAAAGAAATAGTTACACCTGCTCTTTCCTGATTTGGAAGCACTTAATTTCTTTCTCTTGCCTGATTGCTCTGTCTGTGACTTCCAGTACTGTGTTGAATAGAAGTGATGAAGGTGGACATCCTTGTCCTATTCTGGTTCTTAGGGGAATGCTTTCAACTTTCCCTATTCAGTCTGATGTTGGCTGTGTGTAGTGGCAGCTTTTCACTCTGGTGCTTGGTAGAGAAGGAATAATTACTTGAAACACATAGTGTTTACAGAAGGGAAGAGACCAAAGTCTAAAGGAGAAAATGACCTCCTTAGCTAAGTTCTTTCCTGTATTTATTACCAAGGATATGTGCAGAAGGTCAGGGAGTACACAAGGATGTGAAAACTCAAGCAAGCATAGGTCTTTGCAGATAAGGAATAAGATGTGTAGATATTGGCTAATAATTCTTGTAACAAAGAACTTAGCTGGAGGACAAAGATTTGAGCCATTTGCTAACTTCTTTACAACATCTGTATATGTCAGCTGTTTTCAGCTGACCTTTGCACACAGCAAAAAAGTAGCTTTGTGCAGACATTTTTGCCTGTCCCTTCATTCGCTCTGCTCACATTCTTTTCTTCCATCCATCCTTTCTTCTAGGTCCAGCCCCCACAGCTGTGCATTTTTCATATATGGCTTTTATAATTTTGAGATATGCTCCTTCTATGACTATTTTACTGAGAGTTTTTATCATGAAACTCTGGATTTGATCAAATGTTTTTTCTGCATCAATT
>NW_012153507.1:2716473-2717156 GCF_000956105.1 Propithecus coquereli
TACATGGCTTAATTCAGAGCTGTAAATGAACCTGAATAGTATTCATTGTACCCATTAGATGGGTTTTTTGCCCCTACTCCTCCTTACCCCAACCTCCACTTCATTTCTAATGACTTTTACTTCTCTCTGTACATTTGTGTGCCTATTGGTTAGTTCCAATTTATTAGAGAGTGCATGTGATGTTTGTTTTCCACATCTTGAGATACTTTGCTTAGGATAATGGTCTCCAGTTCCTTCCAAATTGCTGCAAAAGGCCTTAATTCATACTTTCTTATGACTGAGTAGTACTCCAAGTTATACATATACGACATTGTGTTAATATACTCATTAATTGATGGGCACTTGGGTTGATTCCACATCTTTGCAATTGTGAATTGTGCTACGATAAACATTTGATTGCAGGTGTCTTTTTGATAAAATGACTTCTTTTCCTTTGGGTAGATAACCAGTAGTGGGATTGCTTGATCAGATGGTAGGTCTACTTTTAGTTCTTTGAGAAATCTCTATACTGTTTTCCATAGGGGTTGTACTAATTTGCAAACCAAACAATAGTGTATAAGTGTTCCTTTCTCCCTGCATCCATGCCAGCATCTATAGTTTTAGGGCTTTTTAATAAATGCCATTCTAACAAGAGTAAGGTGATATCTCATTGTGGTTTTAATCTGTATTTCCCTGATGATTAG
>NW_012153507.1:2717206-2731899 GCF_000956105.1 Propithecus coquereli
TTTTTTGTTATGTCCTTTCCTAGCATTGATATCAAGGTGATACTTTCTTTGTAGAATGAGTTGGAGAGGATTCCCTTCTTCTCAATCTTATAGAATAATTTCTGCAGTATGGATACCAGTTGTTCTTTGTAGGTTTGGTAGATTCAGCTGTGACTTCATCTGGTCTGTGGCTGTTTTTGTAGAAAGAATTTTTATTACTGATTCAATCTTGCTGCTCATTCTTGGTCTATGCAGGAGTTCTACATCTTCCTGATTGAGTCTTGGAAGTTTTTGTGTTTTCAGGAACTTGACCATTTCCTCTACATTTTCTAGTTTATGTGTGTAGGGATTTTTGTAGTATTGTTGGAAGAATTTTTGCATTTCTGTGGTATCAGGTCTTTTATTTTTTATTTTTTCTCATTGAGCTTATTTGGGTCCTTTCTCTTCCACTCCTGGTTAATAAAACAAGATGTCTATTGACTTTATCTTTTTAATAAACAAACTTTTCATTACATAATAATTATTATTATTTTTTCATTTAATTTAGATGCACTCTGACCTTTGTTATTTGTTTTCTTCTGCTGGCTATGGGTTTGGTTTGCTCTTTTTTTTCCGGTTCTTTCAGATGTGATATTACGTTGTTTATTTGTGGCCTTTCTGACTTTTTTTTTTTTTTAATTCAGGATATTATGGGGGTACAAATATTTTGTTTACATGGCATGTATTTGCCTCATTCAAGCCAGGACAACAAGAGTGTCCTTCCCCCATACGGTGTGCCCCGTTTCCATTACCTGTGGGTTTACCCTCCACCCCCTTTACCCCTCGCCTCCAATCCCCCCTACCTGACCAGCACCCAGTGAGTATTACTACCATATGAGCACCTTAGCATTGATTGATTAGTACCAGTTTGATGGCTAGTACATGTGGTGCATATTTTTCCTTCCTTGTGATACCTCACTTCCAGGGATGGGCTCAATCTCTATCTAGGATAATATAAGAGGTGATAGATCACCATTGTTTTTTGTAGTTGAATAGTATTCCATGGTATACATATACCACATTTTATTAATCCACTCATGTATTGATGGACATTTGGGTTGTTTCCACATCTTTACAGTTGTAAATTGTGCTGTTATAAACATTCAAGTGCAGATGTCTTTATTATAGAATGTCTTTTTTTTTCCTTTGCATATATACCTAGTAGTGGTATAGTTGAATCAAATGGTATTTCTATTTTTAGCTCCTTGAGGTATCTCCAAATTACTTTCCACAGGGGTTGTACTAATTTGCAGTCCCACCAGCAGTGTAAGAATGTTCTAATCTCTCCACATCCACACCAGCATTGTTATCTTTCTGACTTTTTGATATGGGCATTTAGGGCTATGAATTTTAACCTCATAAATGCTTTTGCTGAATCCCATAGATTACAATAGCTTTTGTCCCCTTTGTCATTCAGTTCAAAGGATCTTTTGATTTCCATCTTAATTTCATTATTGACTAAATAATCATTCAGCAGCAGGTTGTTTAATTTTCATGACTTTGTGTAAAATTGAGTGTTACTGTTGGAATTGATTTCTAGTTGTATTCCACTGTGGTCTGAGAAGATACATGGTACCATTTCTATTTTTTGAATTGGTTGAAACATACTTTGTGGCCTAAGATATGATCAATCTTGAAGAAAGTCCCATGTGCTGATGAGAAGAATGTATATTCTGTAGTTTTGGGGTAGAATGTTCTATAAATGCCTGTTGGGTCCATTTGTTCTATAGTCCCATTTAAGTCCAATGTTTCTTTATTTATTTTCTTCTGTGATGATTTGTCCAGCTCTGATAGTGGGGTGTTGAAGTCGTCAGAAATTATCATGCTATTTATTTCTTTGCTTAGCTCTAGTAGAGTTTGTTTCATCTATCTCAAAACACTTGTATTAGGTGCATATATATTTAGGATTTTTATGTCTTCTTGTTGAATTGCTCCCTTTACTATTATCTAATGACCATCTTTGTCTTTCTTTACCATTGTTGATTTAAAGTCAATTTTGTCTGATATGAGAATGGCTATATCTGCTTTCTTTTGGTTTCCATTTGTATGTAATATTTTTTCCATCCTTTCACATAGAGCCTGTGTGCATCTTTGTGGTTTAGATGTGTCTCCTAGAAACAGCAGATACTTAGGTTTGTTTTATAATTGATTCAGCCAGCCTATGTGTTTTGTGTAGCAAATTTAAAGTGTTAACATTAAGAGATAGAATTAATTTGTAGGGTGCTGTTCTGTTCATCATGTTGGGTAGTACCTTATTGCTTTGTTTTACCTCTTGTGCTGTTATTTTACAAGAGTTGTGAACTTTAGCTTTTTTGGGTGATTTTACACTGATGGGCATCTATTGTGCTGATTCATGCATAATGTATTTCTGAGTATTTCCTTCAGGTTAGGTCTGGTCACAACAAATTCCCTCAGTGTTTGCTTGCCTGGAAAAGTCTTTATTTCTCCTTCATACATTAAACTTAGTTTTGCAGGATACCAAATTCTAGGCTGGCAGTTGTTCTGCTTAAGAAGATTGAAGATGGTGCCCCACCCTCTTCTGGCTTGTAAGGTTTCTGCTGAGAAGTCTGCTGTTAGCCTGATGGGTTTTCCTTTGTAGGTCAGCTGTTGCTTATGCCTAGCTGCTTGTAGACTTTTCTCCTTCATTTTGACTTTGCCAAGTTGATTACTACGTGCTTTGGAGATGTCCTATTTGTTATGAATCTTTCCTGTGTTCACTGACCATCTTGTATCTAGATGTCTGGACCTCTGGCAATAACAGGGATGTTTTCGTCAATATTCCCTCAAACAGATTTCCCATGCTTTTAGTTTTTTCTTCTTTTCCCTCAGAGATACATATAATTTGTTTGTTAGTTTGCTTCATATAGTCCCATATTTCTCTAAGTGATGGCTCCACTTTTTTTGTTCTCTTCTCTGCCTCTTTAAATGACTGGGTTAACTCAAGAGCCTTCTCTTCATGCTCTAGGTTCTTTCTTCCTCTCGGTTTAGTCTGTTGCTGAAGTTTTCTGCTGTTTTGAAATTCCCTTAATGACTCTTTCATTTTTTTAAGTTCTATTATATCCTTTGTTATGTTGTCTAGCTCTTTAGTCACTTTTTCACTCATTTCCTGAAATTTTTTTTCTGGCATCTTTTTGTTGGTTTTCAACTTTCTCTTCAATTATATTCATCTTTATTTGCCATCCATATTCTGAATTCCATTTCTGTCATTTCCACAATTTCCTTGTGGTTGGAGTTCACTACTATAGCTACATTGTGATCCCTTGGGGGTGTTGAGCTGTTTTGTTTTTTCATGTTGCTAGGGTTCTTTTATTGGTTTTTTCACTCCTGAAACCTCTTTTCTTGGCTGAGGACTAATAAGTTTGCAAAGCACCTGTTTTTCCGAGGAACTCTCCCACTTAATTAGAAGAAGGGGAGGTCTATAGATGGGCACTTTTGCGTCCTACTCTGGAATGTTGACGTGGAAGGGAAGGGGTGTGTGTATTAGAAGCCTGTAATGCAGCCATTCTGGTTTGTCCTGTTCACCCCTGATTGCCATTGTTCAAGCCTATGCCGGGTTAACTTTGTGCTGGGGGTTGGGTTTTTCACCAGATAGTGGTAGGAAGTTCAAGTCGGGAGCTGGCTGGGACACTCTCCATGGAGGCTGGCATTGTGGGCATTGCTCTCCCCGAGGTAGAGATGCCCCTGTAGAGATGACAGTGGTAGCTGGGTGAGGTTATCTAGGTAGTAGACATATTTTCCCAGGTTATGGGCGTTTGCTCAGAGCAGGTTCCAGTGTACTGGTGGCTTAAGGTTGATGGGTCTCTTGCAGAACAATGAACCTTGGAGCAGTTCTGCCATCTCTGTGGCAGTGGTGGAGGCTCAGGGGTAGGTTCTTAGCTTCTAGGTGTAGCATTGGAATCTCAGGGGTGATGTCCTAGGCCTTGCGGGATCTCTGGAGTCACAGGGGCAGTGCCATGGGCTCTGGTGTGAGAGCCTCAAACATGGACTGGGGAGGAGCCAGAGGCAGGGCTTCTGAGCAGGTACTCAGAGCCAGAAGCATGACCAAGCAGGCAGTGGGCTGATCTGACCTGGAGGGTGGAGTCAAGGGTGAGCAGGTGGCAGGCTGTTCTGCAGGCTTGGGGACTGCATTGATGCCAAGTCACATGGGTGGATGTCGGTTCCAGCAGCTCAGGGACCAGGGAGGTCTCCCTGCACCGCCTCCCCCTCACCAGGACCCATAGAAGCAGTTGCCCAAAGCCTCCCGGGTTGGAGCCTGAAGCACCCCAGTCAACTTCCATGGTCAGATCCCATTGTGCTGTAGGGGAGGGGTGCTTGGCTTCCAGTCACAGGATACAGCTCAGAGGAACCTCCACTTAGTCTCCTTCCTCTTGAGCCTGGAGGGGGTGACATGAAGCCACTACTGCAAAGCTGAGTCCCATGGAGACCTGGTGCCGTGCACTCAAGAGCACAGGATGGTTTTGGCTGCAGAAACCTGGGGTCAACTGCTGCCTGATCCCCACCACACCTGATATCCAGTGCAATGACTCTGCACAGACTCCAGGCGGGTCCCTGGTCCATCCAAACAGAGGCCTGTGGTGATGGAAGGATCCTTCTCACAATTTGGTCTCAGTGTCTGTGGGGTAGGTGTGGCACCCCAGTGCTCTATCTGTATTGGGATCCCCAGCTTAATCTCTGAGATGGTGGGTGGTGCTTGTGAGTAAGAATTAGCCACACCCTGTTTGATCGAGTCAGTAGATCCTGTAATGAGCTGTACAGTTGTTCTGCCTGTCAATAGTTGGTGTTTGCAGGAAAGAGTCAACAACAGTCATGTTATTTTGTGCCTGTAATAGGCTTTAGTCCCTCAAGAGGAGCACTTGAATGCTCTAGGCAGTGGGAGGGGCCCTATAGCTCCCAGGGAATTGCTTATTCTCCACCACAGCAGAGGTGGGTGGAGGAATGAGGCTGGGTAGAGTTGGGTTGAGTCAGCCAGCCTTCGGTTTCCATAAATGTAGATCCTAGAACTGTCTCAGCAGGGATCAAATGTCAGCTTCCATGCTGCTGGGGAAAGCTGCTGGGGAGGGGACCAAAGTAGCCTCACTGAACTGGAAAGTCTGCTTGTAGAGAAGGGGCCATCTGCGATTCACCAACTTGCTATCGGGAGTGAGCTCTGCCACTCTTACTTTACCCCTTTCCCTAGAGTCTCCCTCCAGTGTCTGCTTACAAACAGGTACCTGTACTCTCTGAGCAATGGCACTGTGAGCTGGGAGCTTCCTCACCCCAAGACCCACCCCCGTCCAAAAGTGCAGCTTTCCTGTTAGGGATGGCTGCTCCACCAAATCACAGAGGCTAAGACCCATGCAGCATTCTCCTTTCAGGTCTCCCCCTTAGGCTCCCTCACCTCCTGAGTCCAGCTCCCAAATCTTCCCTTTGTGCCACTTAGCAGCCCAATTAGTTCTGGGGGTGCAGGATCCAGGCTGTGTGTCTGTCCTTCTAGCAGGCATCTCCAAAGAGTGCCAGCAGGAGGGAAACTCCCAGACTGAGCACACCTGGGTCCACTGCAAGTCCTCAAAGGGAAAGTTGTGGGCCCCAAATTCTGTGGAAAGCTCAGACTGAGGGTGTGCCAGCCACGAGGAGGCAGCTGCACTATAAAGTCTCAGTTCAAATGTTCCTCCCAGCTGCAGTGGGCAGGGGAGTTGTGTGAGAGGAATACAGTCTGAGGAAAAGAGCTGGCATTCCAGCTTCTCTGGTCCCTCTTCCTGGAAAGAAGCCCGCATGGAATGTCCAAGCTCTGGGATCACACAAGTTCTCCATTCCCTGCAGTCTGTGTAGGCATTGGGAACTGCCTGTGGGAACAGGCGATGTGAAAACTGAGGAGCTGGAGCTCCCTAGAGGTGGTCAGAGAAGCAGTATGGTGACCACCTTCTCCACTTTGGGCCATCGTCACAAGTGTGGGTGGTGGAGATTCCTAAGGGGCTGGAAGCCTGATGCTTTATTTTCAAGAAGGTTCCAGTTCAGTGTTTGCAGCATCACTTGGGCTTGTGAGAGTGGAAAAGCTTCCAAGCAACTCAATAGCCTGCTGATGATCAGAGGTGTGTGGGAAGGAGAAATGAAATCCCCACCTACCCCTTCACCGGGCTCTGAGCTTCACCAGGGTTGATCTTTGCTGATATCTTTTTTTTTTTTCTACCTGTTCTACTCCACAATTTCTTTCTCTGAAGTCTCTGGCAGGCTCTGGCACCTTTTCCTCCAAACTACACCAGAGCTGTACCCATACCCTGCTGTACTTTATCTGAACCCTTCCTTCCCTCTGGGACAATCTGGCACCTAATGTCTCTAGTCAGCCAACTTCTCGATGTTTTTTCCTCTAATACCCAAAGTATATTATTGACACTGGATTATATATTTTATATTCAGAATCAAACTAGAAGTGTCTCAAGGGAAATAATGAGGCATGGAGGTAGAATCCAAAGGGTGTTTCGGGTCAGTAATGGTTGTGATATTCAAGTATTTAGTGACACCTTCCCCCAGCTCAGTACATACACACAAGGTACATATCAGAATGTGTGCCCAAAAAGTCAGATTGGTTACCAGCAGGTCTCAGTATATTTTGTCTGATTATTGGTTCTTGTATCAATGGCTGTCTCTTCTTTTCAAAAGAACACTTTAAATAAATAATATGTAGATATCATCAGGAAATAGCAACAGAAAAGTTCGTTTCACATCAAAATTATGCAGAGTTCCTGGATGCTATATTTCCTCCTTATTATACTAGACTTTCCCTGGTAAAGGTCCCATCCATTGGGTCTATTCATCATTGTCCTTTGGTGGGGCTGTGTCTACAATCTTCACCATACCCTGCTTTTAATGGACCTATCCATTGCCCTGTACTGATTAGCCCATCCATCATCTAGCCCAATACCATGCCATAGTCTATAAAACTCTTTAGAAATGATCTTTTGAAAAAGAGGAGCCTGGAAATTTCCCTCACAATGTGGTTGGTTAGGCAATATAGTGTAAACATGTTGCTATAGCAATATAAAATCTGTTGGTTACAGATTGTCTTACAGAATCCAAGCCAAAGTGGGTCATCGGTTTGTTGAATGGAGGAGTCATCTCTAGGAAACCACAGAGTGTGCTAGAAAGAGTCTTTGATTCTTTTCTAAGAGTGAAACTCACTCTTCTTTGAGATTTTTTTCCTTTAAGACTTCCTTGATGGAACTAGAAGCACATATGCATCACTACTCAGGGCAAGTTTCTTCTAGCCCAGATGTCTTGCCAACTCTTTTTAGAAGTGGGTGGATTGTGTTTTCCAAATCCTGGCTTTCCATATAAGAAGCAATGGGACAGGATACTGAAATAAGAATCAAAAACTCCCTCAACTATGAGATATGACTCTGTTTCTATCTTCTAAGGGAACTTTCATTTCATTTAGTATTCATTTAGTATTTCAGCATATTTATTCACTTTTAAAAATGATGTCATGCTTGCAGAGAATTCTTATCATAGTGTATGTTTTAACATCGTGTAACTGATAATTTACAGTTTCATAAATAATCTAGAATAGAGATCCGCAAACTTTTTCTTTAAAGGGCTGGACAGTATATCTTTTGGGCATTTGTAGTTAACTACTGAATTCTGCCTTCGTAGCCTGAAAGCAGCCTTGATAATATGGAAAAGAATAGATGTGACTCTGTTCCCATAAACTTTTATTTGCAAATACAGACTGTGGGTCAGATTTGGCTTTCCAGTCACTGTTTGCAGACTCCTAACCTAGAAAATGATACAGAAATGTGGCCTTAGAGACAGAATTCACTATTCTTTGTCTACCAAATTGAGTATACAAATAAAATTCAGTGATAGACAGTGATATTGTTTTCTTGCATTCCGTCCAGACAACTCCAGTAAGTAGAAAAAAAAAAAAAGAAAATTTCTTGTTTTTGTGATATATTTATCTTCTTTATCATTTTTTATAAGAAAAGCACGTTTATGGTATGGTATGGCTAATTAGGAAGATAAGTACATAATTGTTCTACTGAAATGCACAGAACTAGCTAGATATTTTTTATTTCATAGTTAACATCCATTAAGTAGATCGGTGGTGTAGGACAGATGCAGCATTTGATAGATCCCACTCTAGTAGATGAAAAGGGATTTTTTAAACTGTACATTACATGGTGTCACATTATATAAAGTTATTGCTACATCAGGTGACACAGAAGAAACTGATATTACATGACCTGATGCAAATTCAAATGGAAAATTTGGAGCATACAAATGGATTAAACACCCTTGAAAATCAGGTAGAGTACAATTCCAAAGGATTTCAGGTCATTCAGAAATGCTATTACCTCCCAGCTAAGAAATGTCGACTGTTTTGTTAGGGATCACACTGAAGCATGAAATTGGGGAGGAAGACTGTTAATGGGTCAGTTAAAGTAAAAAGTCAGAAATATTATTTTAAGGTGGAATGTTGTGACAAGTATGTGGCAAAATGTAAAATTACCTCTTGATAATATCTGTGTTTATTTTCAATCACTATTTATGGTATGGAAAATGTATTTTGACTGGAAAATCCCACTTGAAAAGGTCTTACCCTAAAAAACTCACAGACCTTTTCAGAGTAGGTCTATCATTGTCCTTACACACTACCACATTCTTCTTGGAAAACAGATTATGTATCATGTAAAATGTGTATTTTTTTCTAAAAGTAGCATTTTATAGTGCTTTACAAACAAGTTCTCATTTTCCTAGAGATTGTAAAACTACTTATAAACATATAATAGAGAGATGAGTTAACAAAAGGCTGGAGTACTATGCAAACACTAGTTATCCAATAAATGTTTACTATCTGGTAAACTCCCTACTGATGAAAATGTCTTAATTGTAGTAGATAATTGTACATAAAAAGAAAAAAGCTCCTTTTATTTTTCACATTTTGAACACATAATGTCATATTACCAAATCAAAACCATTCTCTTTAATTTCCTTTAAGAAAAGCATTACTTGGTTCTTCTCATCCCTTCAGTTTCATGTGTGAGTGTGTTTAACTAAAGGGATTATTATTTGATTTTTTTAAACTGAATATTAGGTAAATAGAGCCAATAATAATTGAAGACATATTAGTTGGTATATCTTACATGACCACATGTATTAAAATGGTTTTTAATAAAATATATTTACTGTGAGAAATTAGAAACATCTAAAATTTTAAATGTAATACATAGCAAAGGGATGGTAAAAATATTAGTAAAAAGTTGAATCTTTGTTGTTAAAATTTAACTAATCTGAATATATTGTAAGAACTGCATTTAACAACAGATGATTTGTCTGGTTTCTTCATTCACCACATTTGTAGCACTTACTATCTGCACTTTATATCATTGTTAGAAAGTAGCCATATTTGCACTTTGAGAGCATGGGTGTTTTCTTCACCTTTTTATTCTCACCTACCACTCATTCATCTAAACACCATACTCTCCTGGTCAATGTCTTTTCAAACATCATGGATGCATAGTAAATATATTTTTGAATGAACAAATGTAGTAAAACAGGCAAAACTGTGCACACTGCTCTCTCCAGGGATGATGCCATGAAATTATTTTATAATGACTGATTTTAGGTCTTTAATTATCAAATTCACTTGCCTGCTAAATAAAACTGCTCTAAAATAATGTCACCAGTGAGCCAGTTTAGTATACTTTAAATTTGTGCATGAAAACTATTATGGAATATCCCCATTTTTAATTCTTAATATATTTAAATAATTGGTTCTTTGATTTTCACATTTATGTATTTCTCAGATTTAGCATCTTATTTTTAAAATGTTTTGTGCTATAATTCTTAAATAGATTTCTTCAAAAAGTACATAATTTACTTACCAAATGCTATAACTTTGAAATGCATTTTGTTTGAAATGGGTATCTATTATTCAAAATAATAGTTGAAATGTATAAAGCCTTTATATTTCAAAATATTAACCTTTCACTGAATTGATTAAAAGCATATAATATGACTTTGAAGTATTTTGAAAACCTGGCTACAGAAAATCAATCAAATTATTTTCGTTGTTTGGTAATGTAAAACAGTTGCTTCATTTTTCAAAGACCAAGATTATCCTGTGCACCCTGCCAATGAATAACTTTAGTAGAAAATATAAGCTGTGGAGAGGAATCATTAATAAGAAAGAATCAAAAACAAAGGAAAGTAAGTGGGTTAATTATGGTGAATATGATTTAAGCATCTGTTTAGGCTATCAGGGAATGCAAAAGGGAATTTAAGAGATATTAAAATTTAAACTCAAATTAACAAAACCCAAATAAGTATAGAATTCTTTTCAGAGCATGATGGACTTTTAGTAAATAATATTTTTATTTAAATGCAGACATAGATATGGATAGTAAATAGTACATAGGTTTCCTTCTTTCTTTCTTTTAAGATAGGAGGAACTATCTTACCTAAACCCTGTTATCATGACAGCTGCCACAGGATCAAGGTACACAGAAGTGAACATGAGACCAAGTTACATAAGTTTAAAAGCACTGGGTGGTAAAAAGTATTCAGGGCATAAAGTAAGGTATTTTCACTATGACAGTTCTGTATTTTTAAGTAGCATGTTTCATGATATTTTTCTTTTATATTTGTGCTCAACATTTTAAAGCTATTTATAGTCATAATATTTATGATGAGAAACTTTAGCTTTAAAATTTCTACTCTTTGATTGGATTTAACATTTTCCTTGTGGTCAATTATCTGATTGATTTTCTTTTGTGTCCCATAGATACATTAATATTTCATGGCCATTTCTTTATTCTAGTTAAATCATTTTATTTATTATATAATAAATTTATTCTGAGTACTTGCTTAATTTTTTAAATAGATCTGTTTGATTCAAAAAGATATTCTTCCTAAGATGTGTATTTGATATGTCCTGCTCCCTTTTGAATTCTCCACTGGCCTCTCGCTGCCAACAGGATAAAATCTAAATTTCTTTGTATGAAAGAAAAAGCTCCTCGTCCCCCTCATTTCTTTTGCTCCCCCATTGTGCTCCCACATCTAACATATTATCAGCTGACCCATACCAGTCAATCTTATAATTTTCCAAACTTGGTATGCTCCCTCACACCATTGCTCCTTCACACCTCTGTACCTTTCTGTGTTTTCCTTTCACCTTTAAGTAAGTACCTTTCCTAAGTACATCTGGCTAAATTAGAGTCATAATTTAAAACTCATTTTAGTAATAATCTCTGGTTCTTCTCTGATGTGCCTATTGAATGATTTTAATTGACAAATTAAAATTGTATATATTTGTCATGTACAACATATTGTTTTGAAATATGTAGAGTGTATGGAATGCCTGAATTGAGCTAGTGAACATATGCATTACCTCACATGCTTATCATATTTTGTAGTGTAAATACTTAAAATCTACTCTTATACCATTTTTCAAAAATACTATACATTGTTATTAAACATGTTGTGCAACAGCTCTCTTGAACTTATTCCCCTTATCTAAGTGAAATTTGGATAGATATCCTTTGACCAACATCTCCCCAACCCTTCACCTGCACACTCCATGCTGCAACTACCATTTTACTCTCTGCTTCTATGTGTCTTAGTCCATTTAGTATTGTTATAAAAGAATACCCAAGACTGAGTAATTAATGAGGTTATTTATTTGACTGATGGTTCTGCAGGCTATACAAGAAGCATGATGCCAACATCTGCTTCTGATGAGGGCCTCAGGAAATATCCATACATGGTGAAAAGTGAAGGGGAGCTGGTGTGTGCAAAGATCACATGGCAAGACAGGCAGCAAAAAGGAGGGAAGGGGGATGCCTGACTCTTTTAAATAACCAGTTATCATGGGAACTAATAGAGCAAGAACCCACTCACTACTGTGAGAATGGCACCAAGCCATTCATGAGGGACCTGCCCCCATAACCCAAATACTTCCCACCAAGCCCCATCTCCAACATTGGGGGCCAGATGTCAACATGAGGCTTGTTGGAGCCAAACAAACCATATCTAAACCATAGCATATATGTATGCTTTAGATTCCACATAAGAGTGAGATCATGCATTATTTGTCTCTCTGTGCCTGGCTAATTTCACTTAATGGCCTCCAGGTTCACCTATGTTGTTGTGAAAAATAGGATTTCCTTCTTTTATAAGGTTTAATAGTATTCCATTATGTAATATACCACATCTTCTTTATCCACTCATCCATTGATAGATACTTAGTTTGATTCCATATCTTGGTTGTTATGAATAATGCTGCAATAAGCATGAAAATATAGATATTTATTTCATATATTGATTTCAACTCCTTTGAATATATGCCTAGTAGTGGGATTGCTTGATCATATGGCTGTTCTGTTTTTAATTTTTTGAATAAATTCCATACTATTAATATTTTTCATAATGGCTGTTCTAATTCACATTCCTACCAGTAGTGAGCAAGAGTTCCCTTTTCTCCACATCCTTGCCTACGTGTTATCTTTTTGATAATAGTTATTCTAACAGGTGTGAGGTGATATCTCATTGTAATTTTAATTTGCATTTCTCTGATGATTATTGATATTGAACATTTTTTCATATACATGTTATCCATTTGTATGTCTTTTGAGAAATGTCCATTCAGAGCATTTGCCCATTTTTAAATCAGGTTATTTGTTTTCTTTCTATTGAGTTGTGTTTCTCATATATTTTGATATTAATTACCTATCAGAAATATGGTTTGCAAATATTTTCTCCCACTCCATAGGTTGTCTCTTTAGTCTTGTTTCCTTTACTGTGCAGAAGCTTTTCAGTTCGATGCAATTCCTTTTATCTACTTTTGCTTTTGTTGCTTGTACTTTCTGGTTTATATCCAAAAAAAAAAAAAAAAAAAAGTCCTAGACCAATGGCATGGAGCTTTTCACCTATATTTTTTTAGTAGTTTTAAATTTTTAAATCTTACATTCAAGTATTTAAATCATTCCGAGTTGATTCAGTGTACAGTGTGAGTTAAGGATCTGATTTCCTTCTCTTGCATGTGGATCTTCAGTTTCCCAACACCATTTATTGAAAAGAATGTCCTTCCCCCATTGCTTATTCTTGGCACTTTTATGGAAAATTAATTGACCATAAATACATGGATTTATTTCTGGGTTCTCTATTCTGTTCCATGGCCCGTGTGTCTGTTTTTATGCCAGTACTATGCTGTTTTGATTACAATAGCTTTGTATTAGTTTGGTGCAAAATTAATTGTGGTTTCTGACTGTGAATTTTAAATCATTATAACTAGGCTCAAACACATCTTTATTAATCAAAATAGGAACCATTGCAATCTACACATTGTTGCCAATAAGTTTGTTTATTCCTGTAGCATAAAAATCCTTGCTTTGGGATTCTATAAACTCTTGGAAAGGATTTTCTGCATGCTGCTGGTTGTGGAAGCATTTTCCCTGCAAACAGTTGTTGAGATGTTTGAAGAAGTAGTAATTGGTTGGTGGGAGGTCAGGTAAATATGGCCGATGAGGCAAAAGTTCATAGCCCAATTCATTCAACTTTTGAAGCATTGGTTGTGCAACATGTGGTATGGCGTTGGTTGTTATGGAGAAGAATTGAGCCCTTTCTGTTGACCAATGGCAGCTGCAGGCATTGCAGTTTTAGGTTCATCTCATTGATTTGCTGAGCATACTTCTCAGATGTAATGGTTTTGCTGGGATTCTGAAAGCTGTAGTGGATCAGACTGGCAGCAGACTACCGAACTGGGACTCTGACTTTTTTTGGTGCAAGTTTGGCTTTGGGAAGTGTTTTGGAGCTTCTTCTCAGTCCATCCACTGAGCTGGTCATCTCTGGTTGTCGTATACAATCCACTTTTCATTGCATGTCACAATTCGATTGAGAAATGGTTCATTGTTCTTGTGTACAAGAAGGGAAGATGACACTTCAATATAATGATTTTTTGATTTTTGGTCAGCTCATGAGGCACCCACTTATTGAGCTTTTTCGCCTTTTCAATTTGGTTCAAATACGAACAACCATAGAACGGTTGACCTTGAGTTCTTCGGCAACTTCTCGTGTAGTCGTAAGAGGATCAGCTTCAATGATTGCTCTCAATTGGCTGTTGTCAACTTCCTATGGTTGGCCACTGCACTCCTCATCTTCAAGGCTCTGGTCTCCTTTGCAAAACTTCTTGAGCCATCACTGCACTGTACATTTGTTAGCAGTTCCTGGGCGAAATGTGTTGTTGATGTTGCAAGTTGTCTCTGCTGCTTTACAACCCATTTTGAAATTGAATAAGAGAGTCGCTTGAATTTGCTTTTTGTCTAACATCATTTCCATAGCCTAAAACAAATATAAAATAAACAGAAAGTAATAAGTCATTAGTAAAAAAACATAAAGTGAGAAGTGTACATTAAAATGATGTATAGCATAACCACATTTATTTAAGAATGTATTCCAATATCAAATGGCAAATTTCAATAATGCTAAAACTGCAATTACTTTTGCACCTACCTAGTAATATATTTTGAAGTCAGTGAGATATCTCCAACTTTGTTCTTTTGCTCAAAATTCTTTACTTATTCGGGGCCTGTTGTGGTTCCATATAGATTTTAGTATTTTTTTCTATTTATGTGAAAAATGGCATTGGAAATTTGATAGGGATTGTATTGAATCTATAGATCTCTATAGATTGTGTTGAATCTATA
>NW_012153507.1:2731949-2744747 GCF_000956105.1 Propithecus coquereli
TTTTGAAGTCAGTGAGATATCTCCAACTTTGTTCTTTTGCTCAAAATTCTTTACTTATTCGGGGCCTGTTATGGTTCCATATAGATTTTAGTATTTTTTTCTATTTATGTGAAAAATGGCGTTGGAAATTTGATAGGGATTGTATTGAATCTATAGATCTCTATAGATTGTGTTGAATCTATAGATCTGTCTAGTGTGAATATTTTAACAATATTAATTCTTTCAACCCATTGATCTGATGTGTTTACTTTAGAACTGTGTTCAATACAGTAGCTACTAGGTACATGTGGTTATTTAAATTTAAAATTTGTTAAAAATTAAGTAAAATTTAACAATTCATTTCCTCAGTAGTTTCAGTCACATCCGAGTGCTTAATTTTCACACATTACTAATTGCTACCACATTGGACAACATGGCTGAAAAATATTTCCATCACCACTAAAAATTAACATCTATAAAAGAAAACTATAGTGTGCTATATAGCCAGAGGGATAAGTAGAATTACTAAGGGATAGAAAACATCTGTAAGGAAAAAGACTTTTGAGTCATATGAGCAAAAAATAACCTCAGCCTAAAACAGATTTAAAATCTGAAGAAGAAAGCTAGGCCATCCCATCATGGCTGCAACAAAGAGCATGAGTATCCTAAGATTATTTTGTTAAGAAAACATTGATAGAAAATGACATCTCTTAGATTTTCAGCATATTTCATATACTAACAAGGAGATATTGAAGTAATTCTACTAATAAAATTATTATTTAAATAAATATTGTCAGGCTTAACAATGTGAGAAATTATTAGAAGTGACTAAGAACTTCCAACATTTAATATATTTATGAGAAGGAATTAAACATTGTGGGGCCCAAATATAATAGATGGCCAATAGATGCATATAGGAGAGCCACAGTAGAAAATAAAGTTTCTGGATTCAAACCATCAAAAAGCACAATATTGAGCACTCTTGTAAACCAATAATCTGTGTTGGGGATATTGGTAATCAGCATCTTTGTTAAACTACTTTGTGCTTTAGGATTACTTATTATATTTGCATGTATGCATACATTAACTACATTAAGGTATATATAGTTCTTTTTGTAATTTGGATTTTATTCCTATCAAAACCTACAAGTTTTCTTTCGAAAGCTAGCATACAAAGACCTTTGCAGTACTCCTTATGATTAGGATATAGAATGTGTCAAGAGAATGTTACTCCCACTCTAACATTGAGAAAAAAACAAATAATCTCCAAAATCATAACTTTCTTTGAGCCTGTCAGAAAGCTGAGGTTGGGACTGGTGCAGCTCACAGCTGTAATTCTGGCATTCTGGGAGGCCAAGATGGGAGGATTGCTTGAGGCCAGGAGTTTGAGACCAGCCTGAGCAAGAGTGAGACCCTGTCTTTAAAAAAAATAGAAAAAAAATTAGCTGGGCATGGTGGCACATGCTTGTAGTCCCAGCTACTTGACAGACTGAGACAATAGGATCGCTTGAGCCCAGGAGTTTGAGGTTGCAGTGAGCTATGATGATGCCACTGCACTCTAGCCTGAAAGATAGAGCAAGACCCTTTCTCAAAAAAAAAAAAGAAAGAAAGAAAGAAAGAAAGCTGAGGTTGCAAGTTAACCAATTAAAAGGAATTCCAGAGAGTGATCAGCCTCTCTAAGAAGAAATAGGACACACAATGTTTTATCTTTTTACAGAAAGAAGTAGGTGGTCATCTTTTTAAGTTGGCGAGAAGAAATCAGCTAAAGTGTTAACAATTTCTTAAAGGTCTACTGACAGTTTAGATTAGCTAGGCACCAGAACACAACAGGATTTCACACTAACTCCAAAGCTATTTTTCATGAGCCTCCAGTGGTGCTCATGAGGCAGGGCAGGAAACAGTAGAGAGTTTCCTCAATGACATAGGCATGTAGAAAATGATGCTGGGGCACAGAGCCAAAGGCACACATCTTCTCTGAACCCTTCTTTAGTAATCAGTAAAAGCTTTAAGCTGGGAGTGCAGCAGCAGATTCTCTTGTCACCAGGGATCAGGCAAAACTTCATTGCTTCTGGAAAGGGGCAGAAGAAAAGAATCACCATTCCCAGGAAAGAGATTGGAAACTGGCTTGAACTCAGGAGCTTTACCAATACCAAGCAGAAGCTGGCTTCGATTGGGAGAGGCAGGAAGCTCTCCTATTCAAAATTAATCACTGATACAAGGCATGAAGTTTTGGCTGCCACAGACAGGAAACCCATGAACCCAGAGAAAGCCTAGCCTGAGGAACTACATGGTGGTGAGATACCTGGGTTTTCTTTTTGCTACATGTATTCCAGACAGGGTACTAGAAAAGCTGGCACATTGGAAATGCTAACAGTTGAAGACCAAAAAAACAACAACAAAAAAAGCCCGTGAAACAATTTATCTCTCAAGTCAATATCAAGAAAGGGGCAGGCTAGCAAGACAGAAAGCTTTTAGACAATAACTGCTCTATTCTAGGTAAGCACCACAGAAAAATCTTGTCCCCACTCCCAGCAGCAATGGTTGAAGTGAGAACCTAGACTTCCACTGACCTCAGGCTGTAATTAGGCACCCAAACACCACCTCTCCACTCTGTGGTGTCAAGCAGAGCTGAGTGGAGAGCCAGACTTTCATCCTTCACCTAGCACTGAAGAGCTCTTCTCCCACCATACTGTCAGTGGAGACTGCATGGGAAGCTCACACTTCCACCTTCATCCAGCAATAAGAAGACACCCATCTCTCTGTTCATTGAAATGGTGTCAGAGGGAGTCTCTTGGAGTGTCAAGACTTTCCCTAATACCCAGTGGCAACAAAGAAAAGGGAAAAGTAAAAGAGTGGGTAAAGGTATAAAATGCAAACATTAATCAAAGAAAAGCAGGCTGGCTATATTAATATCAAATAAAGTAGACCAGAATAAAGAAAATTATTGAGGACAGAGGTATATTACATAATGATAAATATCAGGCAAGCAGGATCAAATCAACATTTTTAGAACATGCAACCAACAAAAGCAATATGCATGTTGTTTTCAAGCACTCATGAAACATATACAAAAATATGCTAGATTCTATGTTATAAAGCAACCTTCAAAAAATTTAAAAGAATTTAAATCAGAGTGTGTTTGTTCTTTTATCACTCATATCAAACAAGAAATTAATAACAAAGATAACAGGAAACCTCCAAATACTTGAATATTAAACAAAAAAAAATTTAAAAATTGTGGATCAAAGAGAATTATTCTCAAGAGAAATTTAAATAGCACATTTGACTAAATGAAAATGAAAGTGCAACATATCAAAAATAGTAGAATACAGCTATAAAACAGTGCTGAAAGGGAAATTTATAGCACTAAATGCATATGTTAAGAAAGAAAAAACATGTCAAATCAATAATCTAAATTCCAGTCTCAAGAACCTAGAAAAATAGGAATGAAATAAGCCCAAAAAAAGAAAAAGGAAGAAAACAATATGAATAAGAGCAGAAATCAATTAAATTGCAAACAGAAAAACAATAGAGAACAATCAGACACAAAAAGTTTGTTCTTTGAAAAGATCAATAAAATTGACAAATTACAGCAAGACTGATATGTAGTGATAAAAAGAAAAGATGTAAATTACCACTATCAGGAATAAAATAAGAGATATCACTACAGATGTTGCACACATCAAAAGGTAAATATAGTAAGAGAGTACTAATAATAACTTTATACAATAATTTTAGCAATTTAGGAGGGACCAATTCCATAAAAAACAAAAACTACCACAACTTACCCAAAACGAAGTGGAAAATTTTAATTGTTCTAGAACTATTAATATTAAGAATATTGAATTTTTTTAATTTCAGAATATTACAGGGGTACAAGCTCTTTGAGCACATAGATTGCCTTTGTATCGCCTGAGTCAAACTACAAGAGTGCCCATCCTCCAGACAGTGTGTACCACATCCATTAGGTGAATTAACCCATCCCCTACTCCTCCCTGCTCCCATCTGCCTGATCCCTGATGAATGTTACTTCCATATGTGCACGTAAGTGTTGATCAGTTAGTACCAATTTAACGGTGAGTACATGTGGTGTTTGTTTTTCTATTCTTGTGATACTTCACTCAGAAGAATGGGCTATAGCTCCATCTAGGATGATACAAGAGGAATTAGTTCAGCATTTTTTATGGCTGAGTGGTACTCTATGGTATGTATGTATGTATGTGTGTGTGGGTGTGTGTGTGTGTGTGTGTGTCACACACACACACACACACCACATTTTATTAAACCACTCATGTATTGATGAGCACTTGGGTTGTTTACACATCTTTGCAATGTGAATTGTGCTGCTATAAACATTTGAGTGAAGATATCTTTTTTATAGAATGTCTTTTTTTTTTCCTTTGAGTAAATACCCAACAGTAGGATTGCTAGATCAAATGGTAATTCTACTTTCAGTTCTTTGAGGTATCTCCATACTACTTTCCAAAGAGGTTGTACTAGTTGCAGTCCCACCAGCAGTGCATTAAGTGTTTGTATCTCTCCACATCCAAAGAAAGACTTGTTGTTTTGAGACTTTTTGAAAAAAGTTATTCTCACTGGAGTTAAGTGATATCTCATTGTGGTTTTGATTTGCATTTCCCTGATGATTAGTATGTTGAACATTTTTTCATATGTTTGTAGGCTATTAGTCTATCTTCTTTTGAAAAGTTTCTGTTCATGTCCATTGCCTGCTTTTTAATGGGGTTGTTTGATTTTTTTCTTGTTGATTTGTCTGAGTTCTGTATAGATTCTAGTTATCAGCCTGTTATTAGATGTATAACATGCAAATATTTTCTCACACTCCGTAGATTGTCTATTCGCTCTAATGATTGTTTCCTTGGCTGTGCAGAAGCCTTTTAATTTAATCAGTCCCACTTATTTATTTTTGTTGTTGCTGTGATTGCTTTTGGGGCCTTTTTCATAAATTCTTTGCCTAGGCCAATGTCTATAAGAGTTATTCTAACATTCTCTTCAATAATTCTTATGGTTTTATGCCTTAGGTTTAAGTCTATTATCCATAATGAGTTGATTTTTGTGAGAGGTGAGAGGTGTGGATCCTGTTTCAGTCTTCTACATATGGTTATCCAATATTCACAGCATCATTTATTGAATAGGAATTATTGCCCCAGTGTATGTTTTTGTCTGCTTTGTCAAAGATCAGATGGCAATATGAGGATGGTTTATATCTGGATTCTCAGTACTGTTCCAGTTGTCTATGTCTCTGTTTTTGTGCCAGTACATGCCATTTTGGTTACTATAGCCTTGTAGTAACAAGTATAGCTTGAAGTCTGGTAAATTGATGCCTTCTTTTTTTCCTCATTTTTTCTTTCAGCTGATGGTTGCTTTAGCTATATGGGATCTTCTCTGGTTCCATAAAAAGTTTAGAATTATTTTTTGTAGATCTGAAAAAAATGATGTTGGTATTTTAATAGGGATTGCATGGAATCTGTAGATCACTTTGGGTAGGAAGACATTTTAACAATGTTGATTCTACTGATCTATGAGCATGGTATGTTTTCCCATCTGTTTACATCCTCTGCTATTTCTTTCCTCAGTGTTTCATAGTTCTCCCTGTAGAGATCTTTCACATCCTTAGTTAAATATATTCCTAGGAATCTCACTTACTTTGTTATTGTTGTGAAAGTTATTGAGTCTTTGATTTGGTTCTCAGCTTTAATGTTGTTTGGCATATGTTAATGCTACTGACTTGAGTACATTGATTTTGTAATGTGAGACTTTGCTGAATTTGTTTATCAGTTCCTGTAGTCTCTTGGCAGATTCTCTGGGGTTTTCTAGATATAAGACCATATCATAGCAAAGAGTGATAGTTTGACCTCTTCTTCCCCCATTTGGATACCTTTGATTTCCTTTTCTTGTCTGATTACTCTGGATGGGACTTCCAGTACTATGTTGAATAGAAGTGGTGATAGAGGGAAACCTTGTCTGGTACCAGTTCTAAGCAGGAATGCTTTCAATTATTCCCCATTCAGTATGATGTTGGTTGTGGATTTGTCCTATATGGCTTTTATCATTTTGTAGTAAATTCCATCTATGCCTATTTTCTTAAGCATTCCTATCATAAAAGGATGTTAAATTTTGTGAAATGCTTTTCCTCCATCTATAGAGAGGATCATATGGTTTTTGTTTTTACTTCTATTTATGTGATGAATTACATTTATAGATTTCCATATGTTGAGTCATCCCCTAATCTCTGGGATGAAGCCCACTTGGTCGTGATGGAATGTTTTCTTTGATGAGCAGCTGTATTCAGTTTGTTAAGATTTTATTGAGAATATTTGAATCTATATTCAACACTACAGATATTGTTCTGTAGTTTTCTTTTTTTGTTGTGTCCTTTCCTGGCTCTGGTATCAAGGTGATATTGGCTTCATAAAACAAGCTGGGGAGGAGTCCTTCCTTCTTGATGTTCTGGAATAATTTCTGCAGGATAGGTACCAGCTCTTCTTTGAAGGTCTGGAAAATTAAGGTGTGAAACCATCTAGTCAAGAACTATTATTTTTCTTGGAAGATTTTTTATGGCTGCTTCAATTTCAATACTTGATATTGGTCTGTTCAGGAATTCTATTTTGTCCTGATTGAACCTAGGGAGGCCATGTGTTTCTAAGAATTTGTCCATTTCTTCTACGTTTTCAAGTTTACGTGCATAGATATTTTTATAGTATTCAGAGATAATACTTTGTATTTTCATGATATCCGTTGTAATTTCTCCTTTTTCATTTCTGATTGAGCTTATTAGAGTGCTTTATATTCTGCTTCTGGTTAATCTTATGATAGCCTTGTCAATTCAGTTATCTTTTCAAAGAACCAACTTTTTGTTTCATTAAGCTAATGTATAGTTCTTTTGTTGTTGATTTTATTTATTTATGCTCTGATTTTGTTTATTTCTTTTCTTTTGTTATTTTTGAGATTGCTTTGCTCATCCTTTTCCAGTTCTTTGAGTTGATTCATTTGATTATTGATTTATAATCTTTCTGTCTTTTTTATGTAGGCATGTATGGCTATGAATTTTCCTCTCAAGACTGCTTACGTTGTATCCCACAGATTTTTACAACTTGTGTCCCTTTTTCAAAGAATTTTTTGATTTACATCTTAGTTTTCTCCTTGACCTAACTATTATTTAGCAGTAGGTTGTTTAGTTTCCATGACTTAGTGTAGAGATGAATGTTTCTGTTGGAGTTGATTTGTACTTTTATTCCACTGTGGTCCGAAAGAATGCATGGTATAATTTCTATTTTTTTAAATTTCTTGAGACATGTTTTGTGGTATAGGATATGATCAGTCTTGGAGAATTTCCCACGAGCTTATGAGAAGAATGTATATTCAGTGGTTTTTGGGTAGAGTGTTCTGTAAATGTCTGTTAAGCCCATTTGGTCTAGATTTCTGTTTAAGTCCATTGTTTCTTTGTTTATTTTCTATTTGGAGGATCTGTCTTGTTCTGTCAGAGGAGTGTTGAAGTCCCTGGCTATTATGGTGCTGCTGTTTATAATTTTGTTTAGATCAAGTAGGATTTGCTTTATGAATCTGGGCACACCTCTTTTGGTGCATAAATATTTAGAATTGTTATGTCTTCTTGTTGAATTGTTACCTTTACCATTAGAAATGACCGTCTTTGTCTTTCATTACTTTTGTTGATTCGAAGACTATGTTATCTGATAAGAGATATCAGCTGTACCAGTTTTCTTTTGGTTTCCATTTGCATGGAATATTGTTTTCTATCCCTTCACTTTGAATTTGAATGAGTCCTTGTGGATAGATGTGTTTTCTAGAGACAGCAGATACTTGGCTTTTATTTTATTATTCATTCAGTCAGCCCATGTCTCTTTAGTGGGGAGTTCAAGCCATTCACATTTATGGAAAGAATTGATAAGTGGGGTGGATTTCTGTTCATCCTGTTGAGTAGGACTTTGTTGCTTTATCTCTTGAGCCACAGTGGTATCTGGCCTTTGACCTATAGCTTTTGGGTGATTTTACACTGGTGGCTGTCTATTGTGCTGGTTTGTGTTCAATGCAGTTCTGAGTACTTCCTTTATGGAAGGTCTTGTCTGAACAAACTCCTTGAGTGTTTGCTTGTCTAAGAAAGTCTTTATTTTCCCCTCATATATGAAATGTAGTTTTACATGATACAGAATTCTAGGCTGGCCATTATTCTGTTTGAGAAAACTTAAAATGGGGCCCCAATCCCTTTAAGGTCTTGTTTGAGAAGTCTGTAGTTAGTCTGATGGATTTTCCTTTGTAAGTTACCTGCTGCTTTCACCTCACGGCTCATATGAGTGCCTCTTTTGTGTTAATTTTGGCCATTCTCATGACCATGTGTCATGGTGTTTGTCTCTTTGAAATAAATCTAGGAGTCCATTGAACTTCTTGTACCCAGATTTCCAGATTTCTAGTAAGGCCAGGGAAATTTTCCTCAATTATTCCCTCATATATTAATAGGTTTTCCAACCCTTGTGTATTTTCTCTTCACTCTCAGGGATGTCTATGATTCTCATGTTAGGCCTCTTAAAATAACCACTTGTTTTTTGTAGGCTTTGCTTGTTCCTCTTATTTCTCTTCTTTATCTCTGTGGCTGACTTGTTTAATTGAAATGTGTTGTTTTCAATCTCTGAGATTCTTTCTTCTGCCTGATCTAACCTATTCTTATGGTTTTCCACTGTGTTTTATAATTCTTTGAATGAATTTTTCATTTCCAGAAGTTCTGTTTGATTTTTCTTTAATAATTCAATTTCTTTAGTGAATTTTTCATTTATTTCCCGCATTGTTTTTGTGGTTTCTTTGAGTTGGGTTTCTATTTTATCTTGTATTTCATTGAGCTTCCTTACAATCCATGTTTAAAATTCTTCATCTGTCATTTCAATAGTCTGTTGTTATCCATTGCCAGCGAGCTTGTGTTCCCTTTTGGGGCTGTCCTTTTGCTCTGATACTTCATACTTTTGAAGTTCTTTTGCTGATTGCTTCTCATCTGGAGCAGCTGTTGCTTCTTACTTTTGGATTTTATTTTCTTTAGATAATGACATGCCCAGTTTAATCACTGAGCAAGTAAGTGGTACTTGTGGGTGAGAATCAACCACACTCTGTATGATGAGTCAGTAAATGCAGTAAAAGGGCATACAATTTGACCTTCCTCTAAGTAGGAAGTGCTTGTTCAAAGGAACGAGCTGCAATATTGTTTTTGGGTCCTGTGGCCAGCTCTAGTTCCTCAGGAGAAGCACTGAAATGCCCCAGGTGGTGCATAGGGCCCTGGAACTTCCACGTGAGTCTTTATTCTCCACCTCAGCAGAAGAGGGTGAAGGAGTGAGGCGGGGCAGGGATGGGTTGGGTGAGCTTGCCCTCAAGCTCCACAAATACTGGCAAGGAATCTGCTTTGGCAGAAGTCAAAGGTCTGCTCCCCACCGCTGGGCAAAGCTGCCAGGGAGGGGCTGAAGTGGCCCCCACTCAACCAGAAAGTCTGCATGTGGAGGCTGGCCTGTCTGAGACCCACATACTTGCAGGCTGGAACAGCCCTGGTTCCTTTCCATCCTCTCCTAGTCTGTGGTTTCTCCCAGGATTTAGATGACAGTCAGGACCTCAAGCCAGCTGAGCTCTCCTATGATTGTGATGCGGGCCAGGGAGTTCCCTGCCCAGCATCCTGGCCTAAGCTGGGAGCGTGGCCCTCCCATGGGAGGAGGGGCGCCCTAGGAGCAGGCTGCAGCTAGGACTCACACTGGAATCTGCCCTTGATCTGCCCCTGTAGGCCTGCACACCTCCTGAGACTAATTCACAAATATCCCCTTTGTACCCCCAGGCAATGGAACAATACCTGTGTGTATGGGATCTGGCTTGTGTGCCCATCCCCTGGGCCTTGGAGATCAATCCCTGACCATGCCAGGGAGAAGGATGCTTGTCCTGACTCATACACAGGGTGTTCAAGCTGATTCAATGTCCCTCTGCCTTGGGGTGTGTTCTGTTCTGATGGGGCCACCAGGCAAAAAACAGCAGGGAGGGCTGGTGGACTGGGAGCTCCCAGTCTGAGCAGCCCTCAGTCTGCTGCAGGACCCCAAAAGAAAAGGTCTGAGCTCCTTTCCCTGTAGAAGCCTCTGTGTGGTGGCTCAGTTGTCTCTATCAGCAGCCACAAGTGGGGGAGGGGAAGGGGAAAAAGAATCTGGGTGGAAGAAAGTCCACCCTGTAGTCTTCTCCGACCCTCCCTCTGGGAGGCAGTCTGCCCAGAATGACTGGGCTCTGGAGTCACACAGATCACCTGGGACCCAATGGACCCCTATGGCTTCTGTAGTCTGGGCTGGAATTTGGAAATGTCTGTGTGGGGATGAGCAAGAAGGAATCTGAGGAGTTGAAGCTCCCTGGGGAGGACAAAGGCATACGATGGGTAGAGAAATAACATAGTGCCTGCCATCCAGCTGGGATCTGTGGGGTGGGAATTGCTCCAGGGGGTTGGGAGCCTGGTGCCCTGTTCGCAAGAAGTTCCCCACTCACTGGTGGCAGCGGCCTCTGGGCTCATGTGGGCAGAAGGTCTCTCCAGCAGCTCAGAAGCCCACCAACAGTCTGAGATGCGAGGGAGGGAGACATTAACTGCTCCACCTACCATTCTCGCTGGTCTCGAAACCTCTAGCGGCTTAATCTCTGCCATATTTCCACTGATACATTTTTCCTTCCAGTTCTGCTCCACAACCTCTTCCACTGGAGCCTCCTATAGGTTCAGGCACCCTTCCTTCAGACCCTCATCTGATCGATGTTTGTCTATCTGTTTGTTTTTTCTCTTTCATCTACAACTTCTCCTTCTTACTGAGACACTCTGGCTGGTGGTGTCCCTGGTCTGCCATCTTGGCCCTCCTCATTAATTGAATATCCAAAACAAACTCATTATTTTCTTCTACTAAATATGGTAATATGCTAATATGTACATTTTGCAAGCTCACTGATTTTAGGAACTTTTTTCTTGACTTGCCACTTTCAATTAAATCACCAAATTTGGCCAATTTTTCTAAGTATCTCTCAGTTATTTGCCTTTTTCTACACTTACCTCCATTCTACTACTAGAAAGAGTGCTGTTATCTATCCCCAAATGCCCTCCATTCAACTGACACATCCATAGTGCTGTAAACTGTGAGATTTCTAACATGCAGTACTACTCTTGTCATTCCTTTTCTCAGAACCCTTCAGGAAAATTTCAGACTTTGTAATAAAGTCCAAACTCCCTGTCACCATGCATAAGGCCTTGCCTCTCTTCTATCCTTATCTCCTTCTACTCCCTTTTTTTAAGTCATGGCATAGAGCATCTTGTTTTACCTCTGGCTTTTCTAATTCACTAACCTGGCCTTGAATGGCCTCCTATCCTTCATCAGGGTAACCACAGACCTAAGTCTGGTTTAGTCAAACAGTATCCAGGAACTTTTTTGTAATGTACCTATCAATAAATGTGCTGATTTTCTCTAACAGACCCTGAGTTCCTGGAGAAAAGAGAGTACATATTGCTTTTATATTTTATACCTACCACAGTGCTGACATAGACTAAGGGACTAAGAATGTATGTTCACAGAGCAAGGAGACCATTTGTATGACAAACTTCAGGAAAATGACTAATCTATTAGAGTTAGGAAAATTATCTGAAATATTATTGTGATCAAATAACAGTTAAAAAAAATCTCAGCATGAATGCTAAAATAGCTTTTTGAATAGTTTTTAGTGAGTCATAGGTCTAGCAATTTCAGCTTCACCAACATTTACAGTCGTAATCTTCCCAACTAACCCTAACAATTTCCAACACTTTCGATCTTTGGGTTAAAAAAGCACAAGGACGTGCCTTTAGTAAATATTTTTAAAATTTTTTAAATAATGTGTACCTTAACTGAGCAAAGGAAGGCTATGCAGAGTCGATTCTCTGTTTGTCTAAAGTAATTTTCAGCCACAGATATATGCACAAGGGTTTATATTCCAAACTGGATAAACTACTTTCATATTTACTATTAATAAATGGTCTGAGTGTTGAAATAATGATTATTTATTCAACTCTGAGATAATTTTGTTTTGAGCATCTTCTGGTTTCCATGATTTCAGCTCACTCTTCTCTTTGAAGGCTGTAGAGAGCTATTTACATTTTATTCAAAAGAAATTAAGTTTTTATAAATATGTAGTTTTGCTTTCACCTTTTTTCTCATTTTATCTTCTATGAACTAACTGAAAGCAGAGTAAGTCGTAGTATTGTGATCATGATTTTTGGAAAACACTTCATTTCTCAAATTAGATTATCAGATAACTTTGATAATGTTAGTTTTAAGTTAAGAAAAAAATAAGATGAAAACAAAACAATCAAAATCTTTAACAGTTACCCAGAGTTTATAGGTCTATAACAACTATGAATAAATTGCTGGGGGCAAATTTTTATTCAGCAGAAATTCTGCTCTGCTGTATTTTTCCCTTAAAAAATCTTTTTTAAATGTGTCACAATTATAATCTTTTAATTAATTTGGTACTCCATACAGAGGAGTCCTGAATGAAAGCTAGTAGCTGTTTTTGCCATGGTGCCCAGAAGGATGCCTCTGTTTTGCCAAAAAATGTTCTGTCACTAATGTGAAGCCTGTTGACAAACTGTTGTTTATATGTTGTCAATGTGATGCCAAGTCAATTGTTTCACTACGGGAATCCTGGCTTTGCCCCAGTGGCTGTCTAAGTCTTTGTAGACACACAGATACTTTTAGGGAAGGAAATTAAAGGTAAAAATCTTATTTTACTTTTACTTGGCTCTTTATTTAACTGAAGTTTCATGAA
>NW_012153507.1:2745712-2747258 GCF_000956105.1 Propithecus coquereli
CAATACACCTAATCAAATACTGTTGAAGTATATAAAACAAACAATGACAAAATTACCAGGGGAAATAGACAAATCCACAAATGTAGCAGATTGAATATGCTATTGAAAAGGGGTAGATCAATTTTTCCAAACCCGTAGGATACACAAGAGTGAACTCTAATGTAAACTAGGGACTATGGATGGTAATGATGTGTCAGTGTAGGTTAATCGATTGTAACAAACGTACCAGTCTAAGGCAGGTGTGATAACAGGGAGGCTATGCATGTGTAGGGGTAGGGACATATGGGAAATCTCTGTACTTTCTGCTCAGTGTTGCTGTGAACTTAAAACTTCTCTAAAAAATAAACTCTATTAAAAAAAATAGATAATAAGATACCAAGTCAGGAAGGATATAGACGATTTGAACTATGAAATTGTTTTGATATTTATGATTTATCACAGGTGTTACTTCAGTATATGCAGGTCAGTATAAATGGGTATGTTCATCATGATATATACCCTGCTCCTGTCAGCTGTTCTATCAGAAATTCACACCCAATGGTGGTTATAGAGCATTTAATCTAAAACCCATATTCCAGAAGTGGCTACTAAAAGTGATTCCATTATCTTTGACTCCCATCAATACCAGAAGTTTTACTCGTTATCATAATGAATGTTAGAAATGAGTTTTCATTGGTGAAAGAGTTGTTTTGCTAATCAGCATTATGGATGTTAGAAATGGGTTCTCATTGATGAAATTAGTAGTAGCTGACATAGATGGATAAGCTAAAATTTTGTATACATAGTACACTTCTCATATATGAGCAGGATATGAAAGTCTAGTCAGCATATTAACCCACTCCCCTAGGAAAGTCACCCTAGGTTAGGTTACTGAAATGGTAGATATGGTTAGCTGAATTCTGCCATGGTATATTGTCACATTTGCTTTGAGTGACACTTTCATGTAAACTATTTTGGGGACACCAAAAATAGGAGAACTGCAACACCAAGATACTTAGAGAATAGCTGATATATAGACATGATTGCTAATATTCATCTGTATGCATGAAATAATTTAATTCAAGGTACCAAGATCTATGAAAATGAATTGAAATGAGGAGTATGACCAAATTATCAAAACTGACAAAAATACTTAAGTTGTATTCACAGTTGGACTCACAACAATTAGTGAGTATACATTATTTTTAAGTCCACGTGAAATATTTGTAAAAGGCAGTGACCACATACTAGGTCAAAAATAATTCTCTATAGATTTCAGGGACTTGATTAGTTATTGAGCAAGTTTTTCTACTGAAATATAATTTCTAAACAAATCAACAAGAAAAAAAGATAAAACATCAAATAAGGAGGAGGATCCAAGATGGCAGATGAGAAAAGCCACCAGTCAGAGTGTCTCTGCAAAAAAGACACATTTTAGAAGAAAGAGAAAAAAATAAACTAGCAGAGAAACATAGATCGGGTGAGGGTCGGAAGGAAGGGTGCCTGAAACTACAGGAGACTCTACGGGAAGACGTTGCAGAGGAGAACTGGAAGGAGAAAGGTCCCC
>NW_012153507.1:2747345-2748907 GCF_000956105.1 Propithecus coquereli
GTGGCCGCTTGCGGACACGGTGCCGGGCTCCCAGCTCCCTCGGGACACCTCACCACATGCAGACCTGAGCCTATCAGTAGATGCCATATTGCTCCATTCTCTCCTTCCCCTCCCCTACCCGTGGGTGCCTAGAGAGACAATTTAGCCATCACACGGAGGCATCTCCAAGGAATGGGACCTTTCCTTTTGGGGCCCTAAGGCAGACTGAGGGATACTCAGCCTGTGAGCTCCCTACCTGCCAGCCTTCCTAGGTGCTGCTTGCCTGGGGACTCCAGGAGAGTGGGGCAAATCCCGAGGTGGAGTGAAATAGATCCAGCTTGGGCACCCTGTAGGTGTTTCAAGACCAGCACCTCTCCCCCTGGCAGGGTCAGGGATTGATCTCCAGGGCCCAGGGGACAGGCCTGCAGACCAGACCCCGTACACCCAGGTCAGGATTGCACTGCCCCGGGGCACAGAAGGGAGATCTGCGCAAGAGCCTACTGAGGACTGTGTGCCTTCAGGGGCAGATCAGCTTGCCAGAGCAGCAACCCTCCTCCCAAAAGAGGTCTGTGCACTCAGCGCAGGCTGTGATCCTGGGTAGGAAACCTCCCGGTCCACGTCACCCAGGGGAGATCCATCAGCCTGAGGTCCCACTTGCTGGCAGAGGCCTAGGAGAGGCCACGGAGAGGCCACGGAGAGGGGGAGGGTAGAGAAGAGCAAGACCTGCTCCAGAGAGTGGGTCTCGGACAGCCCCAACCCCAAGCCCAGACTTTCAGCTGAGTGGAGCCATTTCAGCCCCTCCTGGCAGCTTTGCACAGAAACAAAGAACAGACCTTTGACCTCTGCTAAGAGCGGTGGCAGAGCCTGAGGGCAGGCTTACCCAACCCAGCACCACCCAGACTCACTCCCCCCACTGAGGTGGAGAATAAAGACACACCTGGAAGTCCCAGGGCCCCACCTACCATCCCAGGCACAAGAGGGCCTCTCCAGAGGAACAAGAGCTGGCTACAGGACACAAAAACACCACTGCAGCTCGCTCCTCCCAGCAAGTGCCACCTACTGACAGGGAGGTCATCCTGCACACCCTTTTGCTGCATCTAGTGTTTCATCATAAAGAGTGTGGTCGAATCTCACCCACAAACACCACCTACTGGCTCAGAGACTAAACAGGGCATGCCATTATCCAAGCGAAAATATAAAGGCAAGAAAGAACAACTAATCCAGATGGGAAGGAACCAGTGAAAGAACTCTGGAAGTCTGAATACTCAAACGGAAAGCACACCCTGAAAGAGGAACAACAACTCCCCAGCAATGGACATTAACCAAACTCTGAACACTAAAATGACAGAAGAAGAATTTCAAACATGGTTTGTAAGAAAACTGAATTATATGCAAGAAAAAATGGATAACCAACACAAAGAAACCACAAAAAAAATCCAGGACTTGGAAGAAAAATTCACTAAAGAAATTGAAATATTAAAGAAAAATGAAACCGATCTCCTGGAAATGAAAGACTTATTCAGGGAACTACAAAACACCGTGGAAAGCCTCAAGAACAGGGTAGATCAAACAGAAGAAAGAAT
>NW_012153507.1:2759967-2761557 GCF_000956105.1 Propithecus coquereli
CCAAGGGCAACATAGGTAACCTAAACATCTGTACCCCCATAATATGCTGAAATTAAAAAAAAAAAGCAAATAAAAACCTCTCCTATGGTTAACAATAGCTCATTGGTTAAGAAGAAAATAACAATGGAAATAACATAATATTTAAAATTGAATGATAAAATGTCTGTATATCAAAACTTGTAGCTTAGGAGGTAGTTATAGAGAGATTTAATGTATATATAGTAAAAGTATTAAAATGTGGACTAGATTCAGATCAAATTTATAATAGTGCAAATTTTGGAGAAGAAAGAGAAATAGAATTAGTGAGAAGAATATTAGAGGCTTCAGTTTTACCTGGAAGATATTAGTCCTTAAAAAGCAAAGTAAAGGATAGATCCAGTATATTTGTGGAAATTACCTATTGTTTAGTTAGAATGGGATATTCTTTATTTCTTTTGTATTCTTCTTCATTTTAAACTATCCAAAGAGTAAAATTTATTAAAGTTTTATTTCAAAGGATGTCTATTTTACCTGGACATTTTTCTTTAGCAGAAGATATCTGAATTATGCATTGAACTCTTCCTGAAAAAGTATTAGAAATTAAGGTGATACTGGGTTTTTTGTCACAAATATGGTTCCTCCAAAATGTCAGCCTTCTTTCCCTAAATAAGCTTTATTTATATTAGAAATTTGTAGCACCGTTTTGTTTATTTGTTTGGTACTTACTATGGCTCTGGCCACTTACTTTGGGTGGTTGTGTTAGAAATTCATTATTATCAGATTAGTTTTTTTTCTAAATTTCTCAACTAGACTTCCACTAAAAATTCAACTTTTCTCAACTAGACATCAACTAAAAAATTCAACTGTTTCTTAACTAGAATATCAATAATGGATAGTAAATGACCAGAACAGAAATGAAAGTATTATATTCATAACATATTCATTATAATACTTGGCTTATAGAAATGACTTAGGTTGCATGTTTGTTTTTTTCATCATGAGTATGTTGTTTCATAAATAGATAAGATAAAATTAAATTTTTATTACGTTCTTAAAATAAACATTTCTCATAAAAGTTCTTCATATGTTCAGATATTATCCAAATGTTCAATATTCAGCATTTCCTTTCCAACATTTGTAAGATGTTTTAAATAGTAATGAAAAATAATACTAGCTAATATTTTTTGATGTTTACTATATGCCAGGTGGCACTCTATATGACAGGTAGTATTCTAAGTTCATGAAATTAAATAATTGATCCTTTGAATCACCATAAGATGCTTAAGTGATTTGTGTTTTTATGTATGTTAAATATACAACTTCAGCCAGGGTATGTAACTTTATGTCCATATATATTCTCAGATTCTTCACATGTCTTGTCCCTCAGAGTACATGCCACTGGTTGGGAATTAATGCTTTAAAAGTTAGAATTGTCCTTAACGTGCAGATGGAGCTAGTAGAAATCTCTGAGGGAGATAGAGCATCTTTTACTTATTTCCAAATAAAGAAAGACAAATTATTAAACAAAGTGTATCCTATGAATCTTGTTCTTTAAAAATTAGGAATTGTGATGAGAGATAAAAGTCACCAATATTTATCAAAATAATGAAT
>NW_012153507.1:2762322-2765884 GCF_000956105.1 Propithecus coquereli
AAACCCTCAGTGATCACCAACTCCTCTGGTACTTATATGGCCTACTTTCTGTGTCACTCATTTCACAGTTACCAACTGAGCCTGTGTGTTTAGTTATATTATGCCTACTCAACCAAATTATAAGTTCTTTGAAGTCAAGAATCATATAACTGGCATATAGATTTTTATATAAATTAAGCCTATAGAAATTCAATATTAGTTCTTATTTAAAAGGCAGAATTGAAGGAAGCAAATGTAAATTGAGCATATGATTTCAAGATTTTAGTGAACACATTCGTTTATTATATGCTTTTAAAATAATGATGAGACTGATCAGCTAAATTAGTAAAAATATAGCTATGATAGGTAAAAATCAAGAGTGAATTGTGTTGTATTCTCTGTGTGCACCATACTACCCTCAACCATGTATCCTTTAAATTACTGCTACACTCCACAGGCTGGGTAGGGAGGTGAGTGAGTGAGAAGAGATACAAAGGAAAAGAAATAAAATATGAAGATTCCCCATCTTTCTCTAATCCATCTTCCTTTCACTTATCCCCTGGAGTTTTTTGCTAGCCAGTTCCCAGATCTTGCATTATACAGATTTAGAAAAGTAGGTAAAGAGTCAGATCAGTAGAACTCTGAGGAAAATGATGAGAAATTAGAGGGAGGGGCTAAAACAATCTCGGTACTAGGGGATGGAGGGATGGTAGAGAATGCAGAGTAGGGTAGGGCTGGAGGGAGATCCTATAAAGCACCTGCAAATGGTGACAGAATAAGCTTGTGGATTTTTTTGTTTTAGATCCATTGATAGGTATGAATTGTGGGTTAGATCCCCTTTAAAATTATTTGAAAGAGATCGTTAAAGATCGAACTTCCTTTTAAATTTCTATTTGGTGGTTTGGCTGTGGTTTTAAGAATATGACTACATGAATTGACTGAGCCATATAGGCTCAAGATTTATTAGGGTTACAGGTGAAATCATATGTCAGTGACCAATTTAAGTTGTATTACCACTTGCACTGTAGTCATCACAATTATACGTACACTGTAATGGGTTACAAATATGCACAAGTTATTAAATGCAAATAAATGTTATATAAATATAACTTTTTGTACTAATGTTTGTAATTAAGAAGGAATTGAGATTTACTAGTTATTTTAGTTGTATTAATACAGTCAAGCCTGAATCTGCAGTCACATAATGGAAAAATATATACCTACACCAAGAGTTATTTATGACATTTTTCATATTTTTGTCCTATATATAATACGTGATTATTTGTACTTGACATATACAGACCAAGAATTGTCTATTACATTATAGTATATAATAACTGTAAATATTGCCATTGTTACTCTTTGAATGTAGTAACTTAGTTCTAATTTTTGAAGTTTCATGTGTAAAAGCTATAATCTTATCTACCATTTTCTACTTTACTGAACTTTTAATGTACAACTCTGTAATAACATAGTGAAATGGAAATTGCTTTTAGAGGAAGTTATAATAAAGCTAGCTGAGGAAAATTTTAAGGCTAAATTTTGTTTACTCTGTGCTCAAAATAGGTCCTGTATGGAGAGAAGATATTATGAAATTGTTACATAATATTTTTCAAGTTGTTCAAGTGCTGATGGTTTACAACAGATTAATTCTTGGTCACTTTTCTTTTCAAATAAATATGTCAGATGTCACATTATTAGACAGGAAAATGAGGTAATAGCTCAGAGAGAGCCGTTATAAATACTGTTATTATTTATAGAGATAAGTAATAGGGAGGTTTTCAAAGAAACCTTTAGAAACTCTATTAGTTCAAAGCTCTATTAAAAGCAAAGTGGTTTTGATTGGGGGAGGCCCACAAATGATCATCTAAAGGCAAAATTGTGTTTTCGCAATGACCAATTCAATAAAGTATCCATCAAGACTGTCAAGCACTCAATTGCATGCTCTGTGGTCAAACCTGTATGATACATAGACAAAGCCACACACTTTGTTTTATTTAATCCCCAGTTTACAAGAGAGTGGTTGTAATGCTTCACATCTAACTTTTTTTTCAGAAATTACCTTTATAGATTAAAATTACAGAGATGTTTCAAACCTCTTAGTTTAAGGCAACTATCTAAATATTAAATTGTACCATCAGCATCAAAGCATTACAAAGTGTAAGATGCACTATAAATGCTTACAATTCCTGGCACCATCTAAACATTATCATAAATCTTGTACACCAATTTAATAAACTCAGTGTACTTGAAAGTGAAAACCTCTATTTTAAGTTATATCTACTTCTATATTATCCCTTGCCTTTAGACGAAGATATCACACTGGTGAGAGGGGAAGAGTTTGTGAAAGATAGCACTGAATACAGCACTTTCCATACTAGAAAGTTATTTTTTCAAACCACTGCGAAATTAACAGCTATCAATCAGTAGACCAGTGAGATTGATTTGACTTGGTATTAAAAATCTTTATCAGGTTCGTATGTATAAAAATGTCATCTTCCCTAAGAAGTAAGGCAGGCATACTCCTTAGGTATTTTATTAGAGTCTCCTTGACCTTCCTGCATATACTTGTAATTTCCCTACAATTTTTCTAAAAAAAAAACCCAAACAAACAAAAAACCCAGAGTCCTTAGTATTGTTTGAGATAAATATAACAAGTCTGCTCTGTGTAGGTTGTTGAAGATCATTTTTTCATGTGGCCAGCCTTGTGTCCCACAAACACTGTCAAAAGGGTTTTTGTATTTTATTAAACTAGCTCATCATTAAATACATGGACTTTAGTTGCACAGGAAAATATGATCATAATACAGCCTTTATAAAATAATACACCAAAACATTAGCTACAATTTTCTTTGTAACAAACATGTAAATTTTCAAGTTTTGTTGTTTTGAGAACAGATAACATTTCAGAGTTTCAAGAACATTATTATAGTTCAAATCTACCTTTCTCCAGTCAGCTACACTATAAATATATTTTGTTACATATTTCTTAAGTTACTTGGTTTTATTTTAATATGCAACTTGCGATCTGATTTGTATAGCCGAACCACCCTACAAGAAGATTCTCATTTTCTACTGACCTCAAAAACACCTTTAAGAACTGCATACTTCACAAATACTCAGGAATTGATAGGACTTTCCAATAGCCTTTGGACTCACCCTTCCTTTGCAGGCTCGTCTGAAATATATGCCTACTTGTAGTTTCCAACACAGCCAAATAGCTACATATTCCCTAAAACAGTTTATTCAATTTAGCTGTCATCTTACCAGAAGTGGCCTCCTTCAGCCTCTTCCCTTTATGCAATACCTGTACAAATTTTGATGCATACCTCATATTGTTTTTCTCAAAGAAGCTCAATCTGTCCATCAAAACCCTCAGTGATCACCAACTCCTCTGGTACTTATATGGCCTACTTTCTGTGTCACTCATTTCACAGTTACCAACTGAGCCTGTGTGTTTAGTTATATTATGCCTACTCAACCAAATTATAAGTTCTTTGAAGTCAAGAATCATGACCCTTGACTTCCTTATATATGCCATAGCCTCAAATCCAGAATTTTGCACATAGGAATCATTCATTTT
>NW_012153507.1:2766194-2768452 GCF_000956105.1 Propithecus coquereli
AAAGATGCTTACACATAAATGCTATCTCAGTGATAGTTTTCTATTTTTGAAAACATAATTTAGAACTCATATTAAATTACCATTTTCTTCAAAAGATATCAATAGTTTCTACTCCTAATATTCTTTCAATTTTCTCCTAAGGATTCTACTTTTATAATGGCTCACAGATATTAATTACCAGAGTAAAGAAATAATTTTAAAAGCTCTTTTCATTCATTTTTATCAAAATTCAGATTTTATGGGAAAGGACAAGACAAATGCCAATAGGGTAATGACTTCTTATCTAAATTTAACATTCTCATACACAAATGGGAGCAGGGCTAATTACAACTTTCTAGAAGGCAGTTTGGTAATGTATATAGAAAGCTTTATACACACATTATAATGTGTGTATTTCTCCCTCTATAATTCTTAGTGACTTACGCTAAGAAAAGAATAAAACCAGTGATCAAATGTGGAAATATTCTATACTTCAATGTGATGATAATTGAATAGATATGTAAATTTGTCAAAATTCTTCAAATAGTACACTTAAAATAGGTGCTTTTTAAAGTAAATTATACCTCAACAACATTGGTTTAAATTTCCCTTGAAAGTATCAGTAAGACAATACTTCCTTATTATTATTATTTTTTTATATACAGTCATGGCTAGTAGTCACTTACTTCAAAATGAAAGTGGGGACAGTGTTGAGTAGAAAATTGAGTCCAAGGTGTTTGCCATGGCCTCTGGAGTTAAGTGTCATGAGATCGGCAGAAGAGTTGGATTTAGAGTAAGAGAGAGAGAGAGAGAGAGAGAGAGAGAGAGAGTGAGCGTGCGTGTCCGTGCCTGTATGTCTGTGGTACCCAGAATCTGGGAAGTAGCCCTGCAGCTCCTCCACCGGTTTTAAGCAATAGAGAATGCATGACCGCTTTGAAGAGTCAGCTTGTGGAAGTCTCCCAGAGAGGCAGAGAAGGTAGAAACTTTGACAGGTCTTTCAGAAAGGCACAGTAATCCAAAAACCCAAGTTTTCAACTTGGATTTAAGCTATTGGCTAGCGTTTGCTCTAAGGATTCTGAGGTACTTTAAAGTTGATGGATCTGAGTCTTAGGTGATTTTATTGCCATACCCTTAGAGACACTGAAAAAAGGTAAAAAATGAGCAGGACAGTAGCTTCCCTAGCTAATTTTCTGGGATCATTAACAGGCTAGCTATTCCTGAATCATTTTCTGCTTTCTCACCTAGATTGTCAACTCCTTACTGGTACTTACTTATCTTCCTATCCTCTGGAGCCCTACTTTACTCATAATTGCTACTCAGTAATCATGTAACTGGGTTGAAATAATTTCTTTCTGTTGAGTTAGTATTTTGCAAACTTTCATTTCAGTCTAGTGGATGTAATAATTTGGGAAGATATTGACAAGCATATTTTGAAGGTATGTCCAACAGAATTAGAAATTATTTTCAAAGAAAACATTTAAAATAGCATCTATTTTCTTTCTAAGTAACTTGCAAATAAGATTTTCTTAATTTTTAAAGGAAAAAACAATGCTCTTCTCCCTATATCCCAGACCTACAGATGAATGTGGTTTCTAAAACTTTTTCTGAGTCATATATTTTCATTAGCCACAGCGATCTTAGAACTGAAGCTTGGCTATAGGCTATGTTAAAGACACATGAGGCAGAATATAAAATAGCTAGAATTTATCGTGTTACATGGTATTTCAAAAGCAAGGTTACTGCTTTTTCTTAATCTAAACATATAGTCTCACTGGAAAGGTGCTTTGGGGTCAACTCTTTCAAATAATAGAGTTATTTTTTAGTTAAAACTAAAATACAAAGCTGTTATCAACATAGGGGTGAAATTGTCTGGGAGATGCCTGCATTTGTAAGAATCTGTGATGCTCTTAATGGTTTGTTCTGTAGAGAAAGAGCCATTAGACTTAAGAGTGTGGTATTATGGCAGGCATATCCAAAGCTACTTCAGAGCAATGTCTGTAGGGAAGGAGGAGTCTACTGCCTCTGATGATTTCATCTTCCTATTGACTCCTACATAAATTTTAAATCTTATTCATCACTTGCCCTTTATTGAAAACTTAATTAGCTATATCATTTTTCTACTTTGTAATCCTCTAATTATTTTCAGTGGTGCAAGTATTTGCAAACTCCTCTGTTACTTTTTATAATAAAGTGATTTTTACCTTGTAAGAAGACTAAGACTGTCTCATGGAATCCAAATCAATGAAGTAGGTCCTGTGAAAGAGATAAAGTGACTTGCT
>NW_012153507.1:2769242-2771357 GCF_000956105.1 Propithecus coquereli
CTGTTTTCCTATATGTATTCACAAGATATCGTATTTCGTTTAATTATTAATTTCAGCCATTTGCAGACATTTACTATTGGAGAAAAGTGAATATTAATAAGGGAACCAAAATTCAAAGATCATCTCTAAGGTTTTACTTTTCATACCCTAAAATCATTCAAACAGTGCTTGCTTATTCAGGACTTTTTTTCATTTCATCTAAATCAAGCATCTAGCTCTCATTTTTTTTTTCTATTGCTAAGTGCAAATTTAGAAATTATTTAATAAATGTGATTAGAACCACATATTAAAAAGTTCAGTTGCTTTTAATGCCTTGTTATGGTAAACTGAGAAAAGGATAACATTTAAATATCATGAACAAATAACTGTCTTCTTGTGAATAAATTATATTTCATACCATGTTTAGTAATGCTACCCTTTCCATAGGCTAAAACCAGAAAGCAAGAATCAACTACACAGTAGCTGAGATCGTAAACTATGAAGAGAAGTTTTCCTCATTGGAAAACACGTTTGAAATAGAAATAAATCCACAGTTCATGTGTTTTTTCAGTGTATTAGAGCTGATGGTAACAGTGGACATTCACACACATTTGAATACGTGTGTGTGTGTGTATACTGATCTTATTTAAAAGTATTTAAAATGACTTTTAAGAATACAATTTTTTATTCATAACAATGCTTCTTAGAAGCAGGTGTTAGTTATTTTCCACATTTTACCAATGAGGAAAGTGGGGATTGGGTAGATTATATGACTTACCCAAGACTGAGTAATTGATAAAAAGTAGACTTTGGCCTTGAATTCTGGTTATCTGACTGATATTTCAGTACCTAAAAAATAATATAAATAGAAAAAAAAGAAGAAATCCCCAAATCAAAATTGAAGTAAAAGTAAGGTCTACTTAATTATTGTCTCTCTCTATTTGAGACTTAGTTGCAGGCAACATAATGTACTCTAGTTAATTAATGGAAAAGCATTTATTTCAGGGTATCAATTAGCTTAAAGAATTACTGGGAAGGCCAATGTACTAGAATTGAATGCTGCCAAGCTCGCAATACCGAACCACCCAAGAGATTGTCTTATGGAAAGTCACCTATTCTCGGTTGCCTGCACATGAATACTTACAGGACCAGCAGTTTTAGCAGCTGCAGAAATGCCATGTCTTCACAACGCTGCTTGCTTCTTCTATTTTCATTCTAGCCCTACAATTATTACTAGTTGAAGCTAGTAAGTTTATCACAGCGTTCCTGAATATCTTTATCCAGATGATTAATAATATCCACCATAGTCCTACAGTCCTAACACACTACCTCAGAAATTCAGTGGCTTAAAACAATATTCATCTGTTTTTGCTCACACAAATGTAGGATGGCTGAGGTTGGCTGATCTAGGCTGGATTTGGTTGGGAGGCTCTGCTTCATTTTATAGATCCGGCTAAACTTTGCTCTGATGTGGGCTAGATTCATTCTGGATCAATTGTGTTCATTCTGGAGTCCAGGCAGAGGGCAGCAGCTACACACAGAAGGACATTTTATAGTGATGGCCAAACAATAGAAACACATGCCTCCTTTAGTCTAGAATCGGAATTGGCAAACTCTTACTTCTGCTACATTTCTTTGGCTAATTAAAGTCACATGGCAGACTCCAAAGTCAAGGTGGGGAAGTACATTCCACCCTAGTGGGGGGCGACTGCAAAGTCACATAGCAAAGACAGTAGATGAAGAAAAGAGTGAAAGACTGGGATAAACACTTAAATCTATCACCCAGAAAATATTGTTTTGGGATTCTGCTCATGAAAAAAGAGAGGTACAATTGGAGAACTATAAAAATGGAGACAGTTTGCAAATAATTTTTGGGCTGAGACAAAGAAAAAAGGTGTACTACATACATTTAATGTAATGGAAGATCAAGGGCTAGTATATTCAGCATAGCTTTTAGATGTATAATGTTGAACTATTGGTGAAATAGTCTGGATCACAATTTTGATTTCTCTCAAAGGATTTATATACTGCATAAATGACGTGCATATACGTAACAGAGGACATCATAGTATTACTATATATAAAGCAATCTTATTGTTGCATCTTAATAAGAGAAGCATGATATGTATAAATTTG
>NW_012153507.1:2772682-2773834 GCF_000956105.1 Propithecus coquereli
TACACACACACAGTATCCTGTACCAGAGTGGTACATTTATTACAATAGGTGATCCTACACTGACACAACATTATCACCAAAAGTCCATTATTTACCTTAGAGTTCATTCTTTGTGTTGTACATTCTATGAGTTTTGAAAAATGTAAAATGGAAAGACATGTACCCACTATCATGATACCACACAAAATAGTTTCACTGCCCTAAAAATCCTCTGTGCTCTACCTATTCATTCTTTTCTCTTTGCTAACCCCTAGCAACTACTAATCCATTTACTGTCTCCATAGTTTGTCTTTCTCCAAATGTCATGTGGTTGGAATCATGCAGTATGTAGGCTCTTCAAATTGGCTTCTTTCACCTAGTAAGAGCCATTTAAATATTCTTCATATCTTTTCATGCTTTGATAGCTCTTTTCTTTTGGTGCTGAATAATATTCCATTATCTGGATATACCACAGTTTATCTACTCACATACTGAAGGATATCTTGGTTGCTTCCAAAGTTTGGCAATTGTGAATAAAGCTTCTATAAACATTCATGGGTTTATACTCAGGCAAATTGTAATTTTTCTCTAGTCACCCATTTCTCCAATTTTGGGGGCAGCAGTTTGCCCTGTGATCTCATTTCTTTGACAGGTCTAAGAAGAGTTGTTGATTTTTCATTTTATTCCACATTTTACTTGTGGTCAAGATGGAATGATGATATCTAAGCTCTTCACATGATGGACCATCAACTAGAAGCTCTGACTTTTAGCAGTATTTTAAAAAGGCCCAGTGCCCATCAATACATGAGTGGATTAATAAAAGATGGTATTTTATACCAGGGAGTGCTACTCAGTCACAAAAAAAACGGTGCACTAATACCTCTTGTATTAACCTGGATGGAACTGGAGCCCATTCTTCTAAGCGAAGTATCACAAGAATGGAAAAACAAACACCACATGTACTCGCCATTAAATTGGTACTAATTGATCAACACTATGCACACATATGGAAGTAACATTCATCAGCGATCAGGCAGGTGGGAGAGGGAAAGAGGGAATGGGTAAATTCACACCTAATGGATGCGGTGCACACTGTCTGAGGGATGGGTACACTTGTAGCTTTGACTTGGTCCATGCGAAGGCAATTTATGTGACCAAAGCCTTTGTACCCCT
>NW_012153507.1:2774959-2777088 GCF_000956105.1 Propithecus coquereli
ATATTATTTAATTTGTTCATTCATTTATTAAAAATTTGGAAAACATTTATTATGCACCTTCAATATTATAATCACTCTGTTAACTGCTTATTATTACCTTGTGCTGCTGAATTAGTTTAAATTAAAATAATTCTATCTTTTATCAAAAATTGTTCCTGGTACTATCACAATGTCTATTTCATGCCCCCCCATACACACATACGCTACTAAATTCAGGAATAAGCCAACTAATGTTCATAAATTTATTTTCCTTTACGGCCCTACTGTGGATAACTAACTTAGAAATGGGGATTCTTGCTCATCTAAATCGCTGTTTTCTTTACTTTCCTTTGTACTAAGTGAATTATATCATTTTATTTTGTTGGAAAACACACATGCTTTGAACTCAGGCTTGGTTTTCAGTCTTAGCATTGCTACTTGTTAACTTAGATTATGAGGCAACCTCTCTGAGACTTGGTTTTCTCAGCTTTCCCAGACATAATACCAATTTCTCAGAATGGCTGTGAAGCTTAAATAAAATAATTTTCCTTAGTTCAGCATCTGATGTTGAGTAGGCACTCAAAAAATGGCAATTATTATTATTCAATGAAATAACTTAAAATGAGGCCCAAGTTTTAATCTGAAGGTGTCATTTCTTCTACATTTTAAAATTTCCATTAGAGTCTTATTTTGACATGTCTCACAATTTTATTTATCATTTTTGTTAAAGAAATTGGCTGTTAGAAGAACAGCATGCTACATAATTTTAGAATTCTTTGTCAGATAAAGACGTTACAGAAAACATTTAAGGACAATTTTAAATGGAAATCAGGTGTTAAAAGTTTAATTAGAAAAATTCATCCTTTATACATGGGCTAATGTAGACTATGGCAAGCTGCTTAATTGTTGATTCTAAGGCTATTTTTACATTGTCAACATTCTATTTAGTAATCTTGGGGGAAATAGCATCAAAAGCAGACAAAGAAAAATGTTTCACTTTCCCGCAGCTGATTCCTGTGATTGCCTGACGTTTAGTTACATTTGGGCATCTGTCTCAGGAACTCCCATTGTCTGCAACCATATGCAAACTGAAGTGTGCGTTGGGGTATAGACATGTGGACAGAATTTGCACTTGGATATGCCATCCAACAGCAGCAGGAGAAGCTGGACAAGCCTAGGATACTTCATACAGTTCATTTAATGAACTGTTACTTTATTATTTTGTAAAGCTTCTGTAATGCACATTTATGATATAAAAAGTGCCTTGCATACTGCTTCATCGGAAGGGGACCTCATTTAGATTAACCTGTGACTTCAACAGCAGGTGGTAGAATGAACCAACTGCTTCAATTACTGCTTTTGCGCATGACTTTCATGTGTTGCTAAGATTATCAGAGGAACCTGATTACATCCCCTTAGACACTATTGTTGGCACGATGATTAAGCTGTTATTTTTTTTTTTTAAGACTGGGAACCTAAAAAGCTTTTTGGCATGAGGCAAAAGCACTGTGTATAGAGATCAGTGAGATAGTATGTATCATTGCCCTGTAGCTTATCTCCACATATACAGCTCCCTGGTGGATCCCTATGATAAACATTATTGGAACAATTAGCTGCTGCTGACACAGAATCCAGACACAATAGCCATGGCCAGCAGCACAGAGCCAAAAATTATGGAGCCAAAAACCATAAAAAGCAACACCAAGCTAGTCTCCCCATTCAACTGCTGTCATAAAACCCTCCCAGTGCTATGTTTGCATAGCTGGCTTCACCGATATGGCACTGTTAACACAAAAGAAGAAGCTGCAGCACTTGTCTTTGTTTAGCTGAAATTACAAGTCATTGAATTAGTATGTCATCTTTATTGTGCTGTCATGCAGCGGAGGTGAGGAAGGCTCCGTAATGGATGGGAGAGTTTGATGGCCTGAAAGACAGGCTCACAGATGGTTGTCGATATAAAACAGTTTTCCCCCCTTTAAAAAAAGGAAGAAAGAAAGGGGGAGAAAAACAGCAAGGCTGCTTGGAATGGATCTTTACTGATTTGTGGTATAATACCAAGGGATATTCATACGAGTCTCAAAATTAAGAACTTTGGCAGCCTAACATATATGACAAAGGCATAGAATGCAAACATTCCTGAGGAATGCATT
>NW_012153507.1:2777835-2779699 GCF_000956105.1 Propithecus coquereli
ATGGAAATACAAGAAATGCTCTAGTGGAAATAGTATACATGTAACTTTGTAATTTAAAAATACACTGGTCATATGTAAGAAAATCATAAGGGGTGACATACAAAGACTGTGTAGTGGCAGAAATTAGCTCTGTTCATGAATGTGCATATTTCCTTTCAAATGTGAAAAAGAAAGCTTTCTAAATATTTCTGAAATAGTAGTTTAGTGTCTTCAAAAAAAGTTGTATGAAAGAGAACTAAGGACCTAAATTCCTAGTTGGGATTCTAAGTTTATCTGTGTATACTCAGCAATATTATTGCATTTATAATATTAACTTCTGTTTTATGTTTATTTTGTCTTTATTTGATGATTGTGATGCAGTTTCTTGCAGTTCGTTATGAAAAACAGCTTTTTCAGAGGTGGGAGAGGAACATTGTTAGTATTTGTGCAAGTTGGAGGGATGATGAAAAGAATTTGGCTATACAATTAATCAGATCTGGATTCGAATCTTGACTCAGATACCTGTTAGCTAAATAACCCTGAACTGGTTACATAACCTCTTGGCGTCTGACCTTTTCATCTGTAAATTTGAATGAGGATGAATGGACGATGAGTGGAGATAAAGGCAGCAGATGACCAAGCCATGGCATGGGAGTGAATTGTCATGGCTGTGAGGTTATAAGTTGTAACTTACTATCTCAGTGTCAAAAACATTACCAGTATAAGGGCTAGGGCCAACTCACCCAGATTCTGGAAAAGGAGGCTTACGTGAAGGTTGGGGCACAGGAAAATACATGGTCAAAACAGAACTGACAAAATGACTTGTCATTGCTGCCTGTCGAATCTATCGAGAGAAGGCTCCCTAAAATCTGCCAGACTAGCACCAGTTCCAGTACCCAGAGGCTAGGGCTGAGGATCACAAGTTCCCAGCTCTTGGTAGAGAAGACTTTCATGTGCACAAAGCCAGGAAAGTCATTAGAATTAGCATCATTTACAGTTTAATATGCCGGAGCCAGCTAAGAAAGGATATTGATAGGTACGTAGGGGTGAAGGTACGAAGATGGATAACAAAATACAAAAAATTGAAGAATTAAGATTTCTCCTTTAAGGACGAGAAATCAGGTGAAGGTTAAGGAAGAAGGTTAGGACAGCCAAAATTAATCCAATTAGGATTAAGCCATGAAATGCTTAACCTTGTATTCCTGGTGACCAATACAAAGCCTTATGTCCCCCTAGCCCAGGCCCTCTCATGCCAGTGGCTGCTTGGTTACAGACACAGTGTCCAGAATAGGCAGTTGCCTGGATCATGTGAGAGATTTGGGAGGTTCCTGTTATTCCCACTGTTACTCAAACATCTCCATCTGTACTATAATCAAATTCTTCCCTGAAGTGAGTAAATATTTTTAATCAACAATTAGGCATAAAAATAAAAATGGCACCAGAAAGAATTCTTTCTTTTTTATCCACAGTTTACAAATCTAGTGAAATAATATACCTCAAAGACATGGTAAACCAGAAGATGCTGATGTACTTGATAGTAAGTATTGCCATCTCATTCACTCTGTATGAAAGAATGGAAGAGAATTATAGTTAAATGTTGACTTGAACTTACATAAAGATGTAAGTGACAGAGATCAGGTTTACTTGTGAATTGGGCTGAGAAAAGATGGGTAAGCTAAAGGAAAAGGGCCCTGAGGTAGAAGGAAGTGAGAGGGTGGAGGGTTCAGGGGGAACGCCCAAGAGAGGTGAGATGAATCATTGTTTTCAGCATTAACCATAGTACAAAGACCAAATTCCCTGGTGATTATAGGTGTCCAAAGCATTTTATTATGTACCTTTTTTTCTCTCTTTTTTAAGTTCATCCTTCCCACAAAATTTTAATTCA
>NW_012153507.1:2780814-2784325 GCF_000956105.1 Propithecus coquereli
CCACCTTTAACTTTTCATTTGCTGTAACTTCTCATTCTCTTTAACTTCTCATCTTTCTTCCCCAAAGATTCAAAGACTCCTTGTCCCTCATAAATCCAGGATCTACTCCTTAGCCTGGCACTCAGGGTTCTCTGCATCATGGCCAGTTTTAGCTCCTGCAAATTCCTTGAACAGAGCCTGTACTTTCACAAGCCTACCCACTTTTCATGAACTCACCCTCACCCATAAAATCCATTTCAACTTCCATCTCCTCTTCTGATTCTCTCAGCACGATGTCATCTTTTCTTCTGGGATGCTCACCTCCTTGTATTTCCTAACTATTTAATAGTCTTAATTATATTATAGCTACTTGCATATTGTCTTGTTTCTTCTTTCTCCACCAATTTCAAGCTTCTTATGGGCCAGATCTGGTCTAATTATCTTTGCATTTCCAAAACATATCACTGTGGTTCCTCAATAATACTTAATCATAATAGTAAGTTTTGATGGGAAACAACTACTTGAAGTTCCCTTGCTGTTTGTCTTAGCAGATATTTTCCCAAATATAATATAGAGTTATAATAAATCAAATTCCAAGGATTCTCGCCAGCTGAACTAAATTGTGAACTGTAAAAAGGTAAAATGAATGAACTCTCAGAATTCTGGATTGATTGTTGAGACTTGCATACTGTGTACTATTGTTTGGGTTCACATTTTGGGACTTGAAATTGTCTATGTAAGGATAGGGTAAAGTAGCAGTGGGCTAAACTTCCCAATTAGCAGATAAGTTCTTAGTAACTATAAATTCTGCTGTAATTTTTGAATTATAAAGATAGACTCACATTTTATGTTGAGAGCAATTGGAAGATAGTTCATGGCTTTTTGACATCGAGAAAATCTGAGTTTTATATGGCTGTTCTTTAATTGAGGGAAAAGTATGTAAGGACTAAATCTCTACATGGAAGTGAAGCTCAAAAACACCTTTGTTTGTCAGGCTGTGCTCCAACCTCCCAGACTCCCTGAAGTGGAGGGAGGGGCAAGAGTATTTACAGCACTTGGAAAGGCCTTATTCACCCCCTGACTTTACACTCAGCTAAACTTAGAAATGCAATTGGTTTATTTTGTATAAATAAGCAAGAATGCTGGAAGAAACTAAATATCTTCATAAAGCAAAACATTATGATACCAGAAACCCTTAGGACTAGCACTAATGCTTTTAAATGAAGGTTTTATTTGTCTCTGAGCTGCAAAAAGGAGTCACTAATGAGATGTCATTTAAATTCTAACACCTGTTTAATGGCAGTTTTTCTCTATCCCCAAAGAGTAACTGTTTATGAATGTTTGCAGTTTTCCAAGTGTATCTACAAGAATTGTTTTTTCATAAACAATGTGATGCCTTTTTCTTCATATGCTTCATTCACGTTACAACATATGATGAAAATTGTTGGTTGTGGCATTTTTCTATTAGATAGGTTTCAAAGATAGTGTTTATTTCAAACACTAAAACTTAAAATTTTATAATTCACATGGTAAATATTTATCAGAAACTTCATGTTTTACAGATGTTTGAGTATACATTGACATAAGAAAAATAAAATTTCTAGCTATATTCTTTGCTAAATTTAAGTAACATTTAAAGACTTTGGTGAAAAATGTTTGCCCCTATATTTTCTGCTATGAGAAGAAAATATATTCATAAATGAACATACATGCGCATAGATTTTTAAGAGTAGCAGAAAAATGCTTGTTGAATTTTTTTCTCAAATAGGTAAATAACTGAAATGCCAGAAATGAGACTGTACCATTCTTTTTGTGATTTTATGTTTTTCATATGTAAACAATCTCCTATTTGTGAAAAGAACCCACAATAACTCCATTGTCATTTTTCTTGAAACTGATGTGACAAGTAACAGACACTATATAGATGAATATAGGAAAAATTATTTACTATCGGAAATATTTTTCTTTAGAATCTGTCCCATTTAGTATTTATAGTATTTTATACAGGTTACTTTCATGATTAGCATATTTTAATAAAACAAATTGTACCTTAGTGAAATAAATAACATATAAATGTATTTAAATGAATATCTCTATCTTGAGAAATTCAAGTATAATTAATTTCTTTGGGGCAGCAGAGACCTTAGGCCATAGATTTTTACCAAAATGATTATATGAGATCTGAAAAATTCTGGCTTCTAGGAAAGCTGCAGGGAAACTTTTCTTTTAAGAATGTACATTTTTGACCTAATAAGAGCCATAGTTCTGCTCTGTTAGCATGCTGGATGTGTGACAGAGCAATCCTTGTTTGTGTTAGGAAAGCAGGAACTCGTCCTGATGAAAGGTGAGACTGGGGCTGTGGGCGAAATCTTCTATAGAACTCTTTGGGATTTAAGCTGAGTGCACCAGGCTTACTGCAAAAGAGAATGGCTAAGCCATAAAATGCTCAAAGTGTGGACTTGAACAGTTCTATAAAACCGAAATGTTCTGCACATTAAAGGAGGAAAGAAGAAAATTGTTGCAGATGTGATTGGATTTTCCATTATGCTGAAAACTATTCTAAATTTCTTCCTCGTGATTATTATTCCTTAGATTTCTTAGTACCAGATCATTTCCTCTCCTCCCCTCTCAACATTCCCCCTGCCATGTGATTCTTGACAATTTAAGGTACTCTTTTGAATGAACAGAAGGATTGGATGTTTTTCAGGTTTTTTTTAAATGCTTTTCTTATTTTTCTGTCTCTTTTTCTCTCTCTCCCCCCATATATATGTAAAAATACATATACATAAATACACACGCACATATATAACATTGAAGAATTGAAGAGTATCCATTTGCTCCTGGTTTATACAATTTTTATTTATAGGTGGAATCTCGGTGCTTAATCGGTGTGTTCTAATTACCCACTGGATTTATTCACAATCGGTTGACATATATACCTTGCACTGAGCCGGGGGAAATAAGCATATTCTTTTTTTCTGTGCAGTTCCTTCCTTGACTTATGAAAGCCAAATATCCATTCTGTATGGGGAGATGAATCAGCAATCCATATAATATCTATTCATCATACATATTTCACAAGGAGGATATTGTAGTGACTGCAAAGTTCTTACAAAAATAATATGGAAATCCGGAACTTGATGTGGAGTGTCAGAGAGCCTCTTACTATTATTTACCTTATCAGCTTTTGCTTTCTGAAATCAATGGAAGGGCATCAAGTTCAGCTAATCCATATTTCTGAGTATGAAATTGAATTTATAGTCTGTAGTATGTTGACTACCGCTCGCATTTAAGGCATAATTGATTTTTATTGAAAAGCCAGCAGGCACATCAAAAATTTCCACAAACCACAAGGATGTTAAATTTTACCCTGTTTAGATAATAGTGTGGCTTTATTTATCCTTTAAAATGAAGCTTTTATATTTATATCAGCAAATGCTATAGAAGTGTGACTGATACATTGCGAAACCATCAATCCGTGGTTCTGTAAAACTGTACTGAACAGAGATAAGCAACTTTATATTTCTAAGGT
>NW_012153507.1:2785505-2786253 GCF_000956105.1 Propithecus coquereli
TGATGTTCTTAGAGTGGTTATAACGTCTATGAATTTCATTTCATTATGGTAAATGGGTTATAAAATATTTGTTATAAAAAGGAGACACCAGGTCTAGTAAAGTTGAGAACAATTGCCTTATGGAATCAAGGCATGAATGCATTAGTTGGAAAATTTTCTGTGATAAATCCAGAGATTATTTTAATAGAACAATTATTTCCAATGAGGAAAATAATATCTCAGGGATTTTTAAATGTGCAGTGATAAGCCCTTAGTGCCTACCTTCTTATGTGTATGGATGAAGAATGTTCAAAACAATTTGTCATATGCACAGAAATACAAAAGATGAAACCTAAAGAGATTATACATTAGTCTCTTAAGAGTAAAACTGACGGAGAGAAGCAGTATACCTTTCACAGAGGCAGATATTTTCAAAGCACTGTGTGACAGGTACAGGGACAAATCCCGTTAATAAGTAAGAGGATTTGTGCTTGGCTCTGTCACATGCCACTTTGAAAACCTACCCTCAAACTGTCTATAAATTTTCATGCCCATCTTTTTCTCCTTGCTTTTTCAAGAGCATCTGATTTTTTTTTTGTTCATCATTTTTTTCTCCTGCTTTATCTCATGGCATCCTTTAATAATTTTTAATAAGTTGGTATGTGTACTATGATTTTGTGGCTACTTTATCTTTAAAATATTTGCAGTGTCTATTCATTTTCATTGTCCATTAACTGCTTCATTACAGGATATTTTTATATCTCTTTTG
>NW_012153507.1:2786743-2796093 GCF_000956105.1 Propithecus coquereli
AGGAGTTAAATTCTTACTTCAAATTTCAATATTATTTTAAGAGGATAAGTTTCTGAAAAAAAGAGTAGTCCATGAAGTATGTTTTGAAGTACACAATTCCAAATAAAAATCATTGCTCTCTGGAGTTTCTGTTTTTCTTGCTCAAGAACATTAATGATCCCTAGAATTTAGTGAATTGCAAGTGTTTTCTAGAGGACTAGCAATACATATCTGACACCATTCTTTTTGCAGTCTTTAAGAACAGACCTAGGCTGTCCTTCCTCAGCATCCAACAGCTGAATGAAAAGTAGAAAAAGAAGTTGATCTTCCAGATGGTTTATCTCTATTAATCTAACATCTGGATTTTTAAAAATATTTAGATGATTGGCTACTTTTTTTTACATTACATCTGCATATTTTTGGCATGTGTGTATATGTGTGTTGGAGAATGGAGAAAAGATTCTACTGACTCAGGTAAAACTAGCCTGAAAATATAGCTTTGAATTTCTGTGCATTTCTCTTAACATCCAAATATGAACTCAAAGACCAGATAGTTCAAATTCAAATCACAGAAATTTTTTGAAAATCAGTGACAAAATGTAAAAGACAGGATAGCTTCTTATTCTATTCAACTCAGTAATATCAGCAGATACCTAGACATGATTCTGTGGAAGGTAGTCAGAGGCTACCTGGCTAGAATCTATTTAGACTTTAGGTACTTTACCAGTGTTGGCAAGAAAAAATGTCCAGATAATATGTTTTATAACTTTAAGTATTTTTTTTCTTAGAGATGAGTTTAAATAGGCATATGTAGAGATGAGCCTTCAATACAAAATGGCACTTATCTCTTTGGAACCAGAATCTGAGAATGCCAAATAAGCAAGTACATACTGTAGTAATTGTCCATTAATGAGTGACAAAAATTTACATTCATGAGGGCTTTGAAAGCTCTTTCATACTCATGGTCTCATTATCCCCACTTGGTACTAAAAAACTTCCTGGAACGCAGATCATCTCATTCTTGATTTGCTGCAATTTCCATTATTCTATGAGATGAGAAGAAAATGAAAAAGGAAGGAACATTTGTGGAGCAAATCTAGTGTGATATGCGCTATATCAGGGGATTTTGCACTTATCACTTTATTTAATTCTCACCATTATTTCTAGGATAGGGAATATAGAAACCAAATTTGCTTTACCTCTGACAAGTTGGGTTTGATTACTGCCTCTGCCACATAGTAGCTAGCAGTGTTATCTTTAGTCAAGTCATCTGAATAATTTCTGAGCCTCAGTTTCCTTACATATAAGATGGGAATAATATTTATCTCCTATACTTGTTATGAAAATTATATGATATTATATATGCTTACTATGGGTTAACTATGTAATACATAGCACATGGTTAATGCTCAATGCTCAATAAATGTTGTTTGACATTTTACAGATGAAGAAGCAGGGGCTTAAAGAGTTAACAGTGGTCATAGAACTAGGATGTCGCGAAGGAGGAATTAAAGCTGTTCCTGTCTTCAAGGCTTGCACTGTACTCTCTTTATCATACCAATATTGCTTATTTATAAAAATAATTTCCACGGTTCTTTTGATTTTATAGGACTAAGCCAAAAATAGTACTTTGTAAATTATATAGTAATTTTATGTTAGGTCATTAAATATAAAATGTCCGATTTTGAATTGAAAGTGTAGTTTATTCTATCTCAAACAAGAAGCAGTACAGTTAATCGAAGTATGCATCTAAACTATCAACACAGTTTTGGCACCTTAATGGTAGCTTGTTTATGCCAGCAGCAAAGAAGCCTGGAGAATCAGTGGCCATAAAAGCGTGAAAGGCATTTTCCATAGCTAGTTGAGAATGGAATGTTTTAAATCCTTGCAAGGAGTGCTCCAAAGCCTGGAAGAAGTGGTAGTCAGTTGGCACAAGGTCTGGTGAATATGGTGGATGACAGAGAGTTTCCAAGTTCAGCTGCTGTAGTTTGAGCAGCGTTGTTTGTGAGACATGTGGTCGAGCATTGTCTTGCAAGAGTATTGGCCTGTCTCTATTGACCAATCTTGGCTACTTAATTGCAAGCATCCTCATCATTTCATCCCACTGGTTGCAGTATACATCCACTGTAATCGACTAACTAGGTTTCATGAAGCTGTAGTAGGTAATACCTGTGCTGGACCACCAAACACACACCATTAGCTTTTCCTGATTTGGACTGTGTTTCGACACTTCATCTTTATCCAACCTTTGTTCCAAACACTTGTGATTGTCAAAAAGAACCATTTTTCCATCACACATTACAATACGGTATAAAAATGTTTCCCTTTTATGCTGACAGCAAAGAAAGGCAAGCTTCAAGACAATTTCCGATTTGTTTCCAGTGGTCCAATATTGTTGGAATAGTAACGTCAAACCTTGCTGCTAATTCAAATGTAGGTTGAGATGGATTCACTTCCACTACAGCTTTCAGCTCATCATTATGCACCTTGGTCTCAGGTTGCCCACATGGCTCATTTTCAAGATTAAAATCACCAGAACAGAACTTCTCAAACCATTGACTTACTGTGTGTTCATTAGCCACATCCTTCCCACTTTGTTGATATTTTGAGCTGTCTATGCTGCATTGATTCCACAACAGAACTCATATTCGAAAATAACATGAATTTTTCACTTATCCATGATTTCACAAAAATTGCTCTAAAAAAAATTTGAAAGATAATTACAAGCCAAACCATATGTTTGAAAGGCTGAGGATATACCTTCACAATAAAAATAAAATAAGAGGTGTCAAAGTGAAATGTCAGAGATGTCAGCTGTCAAACTTAGGACTTAAGGTAATCGGACATTTCATACTTAATAACTTAATATAGCATTTCTCATTCTTAAACTATTAATGCAATGGCTTGGTAAGTGCATAGCACTGGTAATATTGATAGTACTTTATGGTTTCTATGAAAACATGAAAGTAAAGTATTGGGCCTCAATATATATTTCCATAGCTTTTACTATGTTTTATTAGCAATGACATCAATCTTAGAAGGTGGTAGGGTCTAGTCCCGACTCTGTTCCTACAAGTATGTGTGACTGTGGACTATATGGTTTACCTCTAAAAATATTTACTGTGAACCTGCTTTATGCAGCAAGATCCTGGAATGAATCAAACACAGACCCTACCCTTAAGGAGTTTCCTGTCTCGCAGAGAATATCAGGCAAGCCAGTAAGTACATAGTAAAGTCTAGTAAGTTAAAATATAGATAAGTTACACTTTGAGAACATGAAAAAATGTAAAATTTCAATGAAGGGAGCCGTAGAAGCCCTTATGGAAGAAATACCATTGAGAGACCCTCAAAGGATGGGCAGTATCTGGTAAGCGGAGATGAGCAGAATCCTCAGAGGTGGGAAAACACTGAATGTCTTTGGGAAACTGGTCTGCACTTTGGTCAGCACATTGGGCACATTTAGAAGGAAGAATGATAAATGACACTGAAATTACATGTTCAGTTCACCAAATCATAGAAGGCCATGCTAAGAAGTATGAATTTTAGGCTATGTCAAATAGGTAATTTTAAGTTATTTGACCTCACTGAAAATGATGAGCACTGGGCAATGAGGAGGTACTTCGGTAGGGGTCAAAGGAAGATAGATTGGCACAAGAACATTTAGACTTAAGGAAGCTGGTAAAGAAACTAAAATATGTGATGTTTCATGAATTTGCAAGACATCCTCTCTATGTCTAAGTTTACTTATTAATACGATCAATGAGCTGGGACACGATTTATTTTATAGACCTGTCTCAGGTTTTATTTTCTGAGACAATATTTTCTAAACCGTGTTCTGTTGCATGCTAGTTTGCTAGGTAAAATGGTATCCTATGTTAATTAAAAGAAGAGTTGGTGATACAACAAATTTGGGAAATGATGAGTGAAATAATAGTAGAGATTGTTTTTGGCAGGACTTCTCAGAGACTTATTCTGTTAATGTTAATTAATGATCATTATGTGTTTCCAAAGTGGGAAGCATGTGTGTAGTATTCTTCAAGATTATGTGGTCATGAAACCCTTCTGGCTTATATCTTCTGGTATGAGAGGTTTATGAAACATATTTTTAAAATGCATGTCCTACTATGCATATAAGACTCTCTGTTAAAATTGTAATAGGCCTTAGTTCTCTGTTTTAAATGATCCATGCATTGTAACTTTCAATACTCAGGAGGTACATGCAAGAATTTCAATGGGATATTTCCTCCCTGTATGTCAAGAGCCACACCAGAGAGGCAAATCTGTGAGCCATACATTCACATCACCCCACATGCTACTGATATCTGAAGATAGAATAGTTGTTTCCTCAACTTATCTAAGGAGAGATTTGGACGGTAGTAGTGCCTAAACTCTATCTGGAAAGATAATTCTCTTTGACATAGCAGGTACTTTTAGAGGGGGAAACACATAGGACAGTAAGAAAGGAGGGGTCAAATAACTAAACAATAGACTAGTGCCATTAACACCTGGCTATCAGCAAAGTGGTAGATGTCATGACCAGAATGCCCACACATCTATCAAAAAAGCTTGAAATTATCTCCTCAGAAGAGAAGAGTTTTAAGGAGGGTCTTAAGTAAGATATGACACTTGTCAGAGGAAAATAAGAAAATTGTTCCAGATGGTTGAGATTGTGAGAAGCAGGTGAAGAGGTCAGAGGAGACAATGACTGAAGAGGAGAGGAGAGGAGTGGTGAAAATCCTTGGGGCCTTGGACAGGTAACTCAAACTTCATCTGAATGACAATAAGATTCCTGCACAGAAATGCAACAAAAAACTTTCTAAGTTCTTTAGCATGAAAAACCAATCTTTTAGATATCATTCTGAATTGCCTAGAGGGTGTGGGCAGGGTAGGAGAAGTTTGTAGCAAAATGGTGTAACTTTTCAAATGAGGGAGATTCAAGTGGTATGTATGCAGTGGCTGGTCACTTCCCCTCTTTGCCATAGCCCATTTACACCTTGCTACTGAACATACTAATAGTTCCCTCTACTGTCTACTAGCAAGACCGTGACAGTGCAGTCAACACTGCCTGATTTAGTGTTAGCTGTTTTAATCATCTTAGAGAAATACTGAAATGAGGCATATGCTTTTTCATTAACTACTCTCTAGACTTGGAAGCATGACAAGTTTTCAGTTTATTGGTTTTTAAAAAATCAAAATATACCTCCTCAGAAACTGAAAGTATTTAATGTTATCTAAGCCTGATCTTCCTCTAATCTGCTAGAACAAAAAAGAGTTTGTCTATGTCTCTCCCCACAAAATATTTGAAAGTGAAAAAACAAAGCGTGTATGGTTTGGTGGTAGTATCAACCAGCTATCTATGCACTCTGGCACTAAAGTTCGTGTGCATATCCTGGGCCCAATGCATTCTGGCTGCGTGACAACGAGCCAAATTATTTATCCTTACTCTTCCTTGGTTTAGTCGTCTTTAAAGGTAATACTTGCACTGTGGAGTTGTTGAATTGAAAAATATAGTATATGTAAAGACCTCAGTATAGTTCTGGGACCATGGTTAATGTTCAAATTCAGCCGCTTTGGTTCTTGGATTTCTTTCATTCACTTACTTTGCCCAAAATATTTATTGGTAACCTAGTACCGAAGATACAACAGTGTACAAAACAGAAAACGTCCCTGGTCTTATGAAAATTACATTGCAATTAGGGAAGACAGATAATAAATAAGCAAGAAACCTATAATGTATCAGTTTTTGATAAATGCTATGGCATTAGGAGTCAAAACACTGGTTTTTACATCACAGGTAATTTTCATAAATAGCCTAAAGAAGCGATTGGTTTATCTACATGGTGATGGATGCATTTCTCTATTGGATGAATATGAAGGCAGATTCCCTTACAGTCAGACTATAGCAACATGATGACATAATTTATGGTTCAAACCAGGATGCTTGAGTGTAAAAGCAGGGTTGTGGATATCACGTAGGGACAATACGTGCAAATCAGAACTGTCTCGGGCATGGTAGGGTGATGTGAATATGCCAGTCATCAAGGACATAAGCAGAAGCTTTTCAGGCAGGCAATGATGATATCAGTGTAGTATGGTATAGGCTGCATTAGGCAAAAATGGTTTAGTCCAAGTAGTAAACATCTGGATAGGGTAAGATTGATGGTTGTCAAAGGCCAAACAGGATTTGTCAATAAAACAGCTCCGAGCCAGCTGAGAAGTTCATTGTCCTGATGGAAGTAAGCTGCCAAATGTGGTCGTTTCTATCTTGGGCCGCCCAGCTGCAAGACAGACAGAATCCTAACTCAAATGGTTTTTTCTGGGCTCAGCATCCTGGCTTCCGTAGGACAGGTAGTTGTCCTTGGGGGAGGAGGTAGATTTATTCCTCCAGGAGCCCCTAGTGAGCCCACACTGTATGATGAGGAGGATAATCTCTGGCCTGTTTGGGTTTGGTGAATGCCAGGGAGTGGTTCAGGTACCCAGAAGGCTGAGTGAGGTTTGAGTCCTTAGCACTCTCTAGCTTGTCCTAGTTGAGGTCCTGTTCTTCCAAGGACCTGTCTCACTTCTCTTGAGCTTCCCGCCACCTTGTTCAACACTTCCTCTGTCTAGGATTAGGAAAGTCCCCCTGGTAACTGAGTCCTCTAAATAGGGATAAAGAAGAAATCTCTAAGTGAGTCTCACAGGAAAAAAAATTCAAATTTTCAAGTAAGTGTGAATGAAGTAATGGCTGAAAAATCTGGTTCTTTTCTCTTTACCTTAAGTCAGGTGCTTGTCATCAATTATTGCTAAAAGTAATCATATCTCACATGTGTATAATATTTTAAAGTGTCAAAATACTTTAAATTTTAAAATCTACTTTTAGTGATGACAATGACTTTGTCAGATATGTTGCTACAGTGTCATTATCTTTTTTTGTTTTTAATGGTATCACTATTTCATAAACACTGAGATAGTACATCACTTACATAGGAAAGTTAAGGGCAGAGTCTGGTTTAAAATCCTGGACTGTTCTGATCCCTAGAGGGTTCTCTCTGTACTTAATAAACACACAGCACTCTTGTATTAAATACACTTTAAAAGACTACGCTTAATAATTTTCAAAATACTGCTTAAGTTTGAACTTATTTTTTAAATCTATTTTTTCTTTAGCAAAGAATTAATTCATTTCCTCTTTCTTATTTCCATTTACCCATCCACCCAACACATACAGATTGAATGCCTTTTGAGGAGTGGCACAGACTTGGTACTCTAGATCTGTGATCCCTAACCTTTGGGCAGCAGCCCAGGACTGGTCCATGATCTGTTAGGAACCGGGCCATGCATCACCACCTGAGCTCCCACACCCAACACCCCCACCCCTGCCCTGGTCTATGGAAAAATTTTCTTCCATGAAACTTAGGAAATGGGAGTGAGAGGGAAGGGGGGAGGGGGGTGCACAGCAGGAGGTGAGCCGCCTGCCTGCCAGCGAGCAAAGCTTCATCTGTATTTACAACCATGGCTTGCATCACCACCTGAACTCCACCCCACACTCCCACCATCCGTGGAAAAACTGTCTTCTATGAAACCAGTCCCTGGTGCTAAAAAGGTTGGGGACCACTGCTCTAGATACGAAAGAAGTGTTAATATAAGAAATGAGCCCTAGACTTTTCATTGAAATGACTGTAGTTCAAATTACTACATACAGAAGATGCATACATTCTTTATTCCTAGGTAATAATAATCACTATAACAGTGATAATATTCACATTGCTCTAAGAACTTTATACATATTATCTCATTTAATGTTTATAGTATATCTATGAGTTAAGTATTATTATTACTATCCTTGCTACAATGATGAAGGCGGTTAAGTAGCTTTTCTGAATTTGAACCTGGGTCTCACAGCCTACTCTCTTAAGAATTTGCTGTTGCTCACAGGTGCACAATGAAATAATTCAAAATAACATGGATAAGATTGTGTCCTCTGAGTCACACTGACTTAGTGCTAATTGCTGGTCCTGTAACTTACCAGCAGCATGATTTGGAGATGCCATTAGTGCTACTCGGCTTCTGTTCCTTTAACTGCAAAGTAGCAACAATAGTAGTTGCTTTGGATTATTGCAAGGAATAAATTCATTTGCCCTTCCCTTAACTAATTGATTCAGCTAATAATTTTTGACTGCCTACTATGTTTTAGGTCCTGTTCTGGATGTTGAGAAAAACATAGATGAACAAGAGAGGCATAGTGCTGGTCCTTAGGAAGCATGTAGCCAAGTAAGATAGAAAAACAAATAAAAATGTAAGCAAATGGAAAAATTGTAAATTACAGCATGTACTACATAAGGAATGGAATAATAAGATGAAGCATGGAAGGGTCCCATTGCTAGATATCAACTTCATAGGAATAGAGCTTGCATCTGTCCCGTTCATCACTGTATTCCCGGTGCCTGAAATATTGTAGGCAATCAATAAATATTAATTAGATGAATATATAAATAAAAAAAGAGTGAAAGTGTCTTTAGGAGCAGCCTCTTTAAGAGATGAGATGTAAGTTTAAATTTAAAAGATGAGGCTGGGCATGGCAGCTAATGCTTGTAATCCTAGCACTTTGGGAGGCCAAGGCAGGGAGGATCACTTGAGGCTATCCTGAGCAACATAGCTAAACCTCGTCTCTACAAAAAATAGAAAAATTAGCCGGCCATGGTGGTGTGCCTGCAGTCCCGGCTACTCGGGAAGCTGAGGCAGGAGGATCACTTTAGCCTGGGAGTTTGAGGTTGCGGTAATCTATTGTTGCCCGACCAACAGAGTAAAATCCTGTCTCAAAAAAAAATTAAAAAATCTAAAAGATGAGAAGAGTTGACCAGGTCAAGCACAGAAGAAAAATACTTTTTAGATAAACAGAATAGCATGGGCAAAAATCCAGAGATGGGCAAGGAATTTTATCTCTCTCTGCCTTGGCACTGGATAGAGAGAAAAATGTGCCTTTGGAATATGAAACTCTTGACTTGCAGTAAGGTGATTTAAAATTACAATAAATGAGTCCCAGGCCAGAACATCAGGCAGGAAAATTTGCTCCGGAGGGAGATTTCTTCAACTCAGGCCACATAGAATAGTCATAGATAATGCCCTACTAAAGATGAGGTTACTCTTTAAAATTACAAAATACATTGTACTGTATACTGAGTAAGAATTCACAGACATAACAACAGAAAGATGAATAATAACAAATTCAGAAAATAAAATAAGCTGATGAATACAATAATGAGCATGTTTAAAATAATTAATGGTATAGGATGAGACTCAATAAATCTATATACACTTATGAAGTAAATATTTTAATATAGGTTTGAGTTCCTTTTACATTGTTTTTGTCAATTACTATTAAGTAATTGACA
>NW_012153507.1:2796578-2808102 GCF_000956105.1 Propithecus coquereli
ACACATGTACAATACAATGTTTAATTGAGTGCAGCAAGTATATTTATTTTAGTGATTGCATCATTGCGTATTCAAGCAAATGCCTGGCTTCACTTTAGTGGAGCTGAAGTTCTATGCACATATACAAGTTTGAAATCTTTCACTGACTTTGGTAGATCACAAATACCCACATATTTTTAAGTGATTGAAAGCGAATGTGTTTTATTTCACAAAATTTACTTTTAATGGATCTAAATAAATTTGAAAAGAAACCTGGTCATTAGCTCCGTAAGGAAAAAACAAACTTAAAAACTCTAAACATTTTTTTCTCTTAAAATGTCACTCTGTTCTCAATGAGGATGAAACGGGACATTTCTTCTTTGCCTGAGTAGCTTTTCTATGACTATCTTGTCTGGAAATTGTAGTTCCAACTATTTAGGCATCAAGCTTTCTAGTCATATTGCTTTTGGATTGTTTGCACAGCTTTGGTCAAATTCAGTATCATTTTGTGCATGCAGGCACACTTGAGGGCCAAATCTGGGCTATTAGGTCTAAAGACCCAAATGGAGCTTGCTAGATTCTTTCATGCTTCCTTCATGCTCTATTTACATAGATGGTCTTTTTCAGAAGTGCTGCCATACACAGATTTTTATGTCATTTCCATTACTAACATCTTGAATGGAAGAAAAGAAGAAAACAAAAGCTAAATAGTAGTGTTTGTTTTATTATGTTGGCTTTTTAACATCTGTCTCATTTTCCAGGTGTGATGGACAGGTGATAATGAATGTTCAGTACCAGGTATCGAAAAGGAAGTTGTTCATTTAACAAGTTTTATAGTTTGATCCTTTTTCCTTGAATGTATTGACTTTAATTTTGTCTTTCTTTAATAGCTATTTTTTTTTAATTCATGCTCTTCTAACTCTTCTCACACTGAGGAATTATTAGTTGGAGACATCCTGTAACAGTTATTTCTAGCAATGGAAATCTCCCAATGTTTAGCTCCAGAGTGAATTCTGCAAATTTAATTCCAAGTAATATTACTTGGGAAAAAAGTACTTTGCCAAATATGTTTAGAAAAATATATATGCTAATAATATTAACTAATTTTAATTAAGTGCTTACTCTTAACCACTTGGCACTCATAACTGATTTCTCTTCATTAACTGGTTTGAGGTCCTGTTTTTTCCCCCACTTTACAGATGAGGAAACAGTTTAAAATGTAAAATAACTTTCTCATTTGTTTCCTACTTATAGATGCACAAAATTCATTAACTAAGAAGTCCTATTGAGAATTAACCTCGTTAACTTTATTTAGTCCAATTTTTACCAAACATTTTATGGTGGAGCACTTTTCATGTAAGATCTTTTAACATCTCACAGAATGTATTTTAGGATACCCTAGATGAGAAAAATGAAAAAAAATGATACTAATCACATTTATAGGTATCAACAAAAAATGCCTGGCTGTGCCCAAAAATAGAATAATATCAATTTTTAAATAAACTTACTAATCAGTTTAGTTAAATGACAGATCATTTTGACGAAAAAATCAGCCAAATTGGTTGTTTGGTTTTGTCTGTGTTTTTTAATGTTTATTTGAATCTTTTCCTTATCACAGCAGGTCATTGCTGCATTATTCCAATATGACCAGTTGAAAAGCGAAACATTAGATCAACCAACCAATCATGATGGCTTGTAACTGATTTTTCTGTCCACTTAATTGGCTGAGTAGAATAGTTGATTTATTATCAAAACAGTTTGATAACATTTCTATTGCCAGTGTTTCTTATATTTTTGCAAGTTTACATAGAAAGGAGTTTGTATTTATTTATTATACATATATAATTTTGTTCAAAGTAGATATATCTCAAAGAACAGACCATTTAACCATTGGGTAAAGTTTCATGGCAAGGTGAGATATCATTGTTTTTGTTTTTAATAATTAGTGAGAAAAAAATTAAGCTGTTTTTACTTTCTCTGAATTGGTATATTCTCTTTCTCGTTCACACAACAGAGAATATATATGAGAATAAAGACATCCATAACATTTACTCATTTCTCAGCAATTATAGGATAGCAATATAGAGAACCACAGCCCCTTAATGAACAACGCTTTAAAGCTATAAAAATATATACATATTTTCCTGTGCTCTGACAGAAAGCATTTTTGAGATCGGCCAAGGAATAAGAAAAAATAATATCACAAACTTAGAGAAAGAACTAAATTAGGCTTCAGCTTGATTTTTCTGAGATGTTTTTATTGCCATTTTATCTATCCTCTGCTTAGCTTTTGCTTAAGATGTTGGTGAGATGATGAAAGCTGAAAAGTAAATAGGTGCTTCAATAAATGCAAACAAATGAGTGCTTTCCTAGCAAAGAATTAGGGAAAATCAGCCTTTCCTCTGAAGCTAATCCCTGGATAGTTAAAACTGTGAATTTCCCCCCTCAACATGCACACAGATGGGTTGCCACTGAGGATGACAGATGAGTTGTGTTTGGCGGGATTAATGGGCATTATCATGTTAATGGATGCTAGGTGAGGTCTGAGCAAGTCACAGGCCTAGGCAGCATTACTGGGGTTTACAGAACTGTGTGTGCTCATGCTCCTCTTCTCTTTCTTCTTCTTACTAATAATTAACTTGTAATGTTTAACATTTTTAGCCCTCCAAATGATCCACAGACTACTGCCTTCCTAAGTACTCAGGCATTTATAGATCTGGCATCATGTGCTCTGTCCTTTGACATGCAAAATGCAGGCAGTCCTGCCTGATTTGTCCTTCCCTTGCCTTTGTGCATTCAGCTCCTTCATAATCCAGAGTCTACTTTGTTGCAATCGCTTTTGAAATCTGACATATTGATCAAGAGTTTAGCCTTAGTAACTACAGCACATATATCAACTGTTGTTGATCGTGTCAGGTCACATTTGATGGCAAGATGATCCTATACCCAACTAGGAGGGCTTCTGCAGCTCTCATGAGTTGATTCTGTTCACCTAAACTGGCCAGAAAGGTATGTTGTTGCATCATCTCTAGAGAAACAGAATTTCACAACACCTCGTTCAGGACCTCTGTGTAAGTTAGAGGTGATGGAGATATTACCACAGAGGTAAAAACAAAAGCCTCGTCGATAGTCTATAATTGCTTGCATTTTAAAATTAAGGAAAAAATCAATGAGTATTAACGTCAGACTTTTACATCCTTTTAAAATTGTCTAAAAAATGGCTGGGTGTTTTCTTGTTTAGTTTAATTCAGCAAGAAGGTGTCTTTTTCTATGAATAATTGTACTGATATTACCAAATTAATTTAAACAAACCTTTACAGATATCTGTTTTTCAAAAAATACTATTAATGTTTCGGAAAACGATTTTTGTGTAACAAAGATATCCCTCATACACTAAAGTAGTATTTATTTAACAATCTAGGTAGTTCCTTGAAATTCACTTTAAATCTTTTTTAAAGAAAATTTTTATATCACCCAGGTGAGAATAATGTCATTAAGGGGAAAATATTTCACAATTTATTGATTTTGTGTAATAATTAAAACAAATCGCTCACCAATTAATAGATGGACCAAAAGTCTCTCTGTGCTAAAGAGAATCTAGTTTTATTTGTACTGTCAGAGAGTGGTTGTCAACAGTCCCCCATTTGGGCAAAGTAATGGATTTCTAACTGAGGTTGCCCCTCATTCAGAGTATGACAAAGAGGGATATTACTTGGCCGTAAGTTTCCATTAGTTCTGCAGAGGGGACACTAAGGAACAGGATTTCCAGATAACTCTCCTATATCTCTTCCAGTGAAAGACCTTTTAACTTTTCATTTCAAAAGTAGTCAAGCATGTAAGCTTCACATGCATGATTGCTTTTTCTGACTTAATAATTAATTTTTATCTCTAATATTTCTAAATAAAATCAAAATATCAAATTAATCCAATACAAAATCCTAAATTATCTGAATTGATGGAATTAAAAATGGATGTATTAATCACATTGACTAATCAATTAATTCTCACCTTAACTTTGTGGGTAGATATTAACGTTGTGTAGATGAGGAAACTGAGATCTGGAGAGGTGAAGTAGGTTAGGAGGACACACAAGTAAGAAGTGGGGGTGTGCTCAATATGCAATGATTGCTGGCTTCGAGAGCCTCCAGGGTGTATTGGCTTATGTAAACACAACCTATATAGGAATTTTAAAGTCTAAAACATGTTGTTCATTTTGATCCTATTCTAGAAATATGTTTGGTATCAAAATATGTTACCATGCACAGAAAATTACCAAATGGTCTCACCGTCACTTTCATTCCTTTTATTTTTTCTATTTGCATTTTATTGTCCCATTTTATATGTTTGCCCATCCTTTCTTAAATATAGTTAGATTTAAATAATTAACAGAAGTATAAGTAATGTTCATGCAGAGTGACCCATTACCACATAAACACATATAAACACATCCACAATTCAGACACAAGAAAACCAGACTGGCAAGGATTCTTTATTAGAAAATAAAAATAATTTAGTATATCAACATATAAATCTTTGGTGTTATATAATGAATAATATTTAGGCATCATGTTTTTGAGACACTACTTTAGGAAATGTTTTTTTAGGAACCAATTTTAGGAAATACTTCAAAAGTAATCTTTAAGACTTACCCCAAGCCCTGAAGTTACTCTACAAAAAAGCAAAAGCTACTGAAAAAAAATGAACCAAATAAAAAGGATCAAATTAAAGCATTAATTTAATTTAATTAAAGGATCAAATAATGGTCATTGACTTCTCTTACCATAGTTTATTTAAAAACCTTGATATTGATGATAAATTCTGTCCCACATCTTAAGTTTGTTATGAAGATAAGTTGGATATTATAGGCAAAGGAGCATTGTAATTCAAGGTAATCCTTAATGATTCAAGTAGAATCCTCAGCATTTCATGAATTTTTACTGGAATTCTGTGGAAAAGAAATTCCCTGGTCTATTTGTACTTTTTTAGTACTATTTCAAGCATATGTGGGGTAAAAATGTGATTTTAATATTGCTCTTTTTATAGTCTTTACTTTTAGTAAATATTAATTCAAGAGAATCCTTCACACCTCCAAAATTAATACGTAATTTTTATGGTCTATAAGTGAAATGCTTTGTGATAATCACCGGATGTGAGTACAAGTTTCATAGAATTTAAAAAGTAAAAAAAAAAAAAATCTTTCTTATTTTAATATTTGCCCATTCAAAAAAGTTCCTGGACCTCAGATAATAGCCTTTGTGGCAGATTTTCTAAAAGGAAATGTACATGTATTGTTTTTGTTGAAAGTTTCGTTTTCCAAAAGATTAATTAATTCAAAATAATTCAAGTTTATTACCAAGTTATGTAATATTCCTCTTTGAGCTATTCACCCTCTCATATCCGGAAGTATAAAGAAAAGAAAGTGGAGAGGGGAAAGTCTGTAATTTTTTTATAAAACATATCCCAGTTTTGTGAACAAATGTTATCAATACTGCTCTCAGATTCAGGAATTGCGTATGTTTCCTGTAGGTTTTCCCAAAGGGAAGTGCTGAGGTAGAAGGCAGAAGGCAGCTGGGGACAGACTGCTCTTAGGGATCCTGCTCCACTTTGGCTCTGCTCTCTGCCACAGCTGACCTTAGGCACAGCAGCAAGCCCTGTGCCCTACAAGGAACTTTCAGATTAAGTGAGTGAGGGTCTCTGGGAATAAATTGTGAGCAGATAGGGTGTTCAGCCACAGATATCACCTTCCACTTTCATCATCTGAATTGTCAATGCCTATCACCAAGGAAAAAGAAGAAAAGGAAAGGCTTACTCTGCAAAACTTCTATATAGGAGAATGTGTGAAGTGGAAAGTATTTGAAGTGATGTGCCATTGTGCATCTGAAATCAGACATTATGCAAAAAGATACACCTCCTGCATGCCCTGCCCTTTCAGAGGGGTCTTAGCATAGCCTTTATGATGAGAGCATCCCTCCAATCTATTTATCTGATGAGTTGGCCATAGTAAATATTTACCATAACAATATGGCTGGCATTGCAGGAGTTAACTCAATTCCTGTTAGCCTTTCTTAGTGCCTTCCTCTTTGGTGTGATGGGTTTATTTGTGTAATTTGAAGAATGTCTGCCTCTGCTCTGGACAGACCCAAGCTGTGACCCTGGGCTCCGATCCATACCCAGAGGAGGTATATAGAATGCCCCGGAGGGATCTAATTTAGGTGTTGCCCTGAGAGAGAGTATTTGTAGCTTAAAGGAATGTTACTTCTGCCAAATCCTTTCAAATGTGTTGTTTAGTTAAATTTTCTTCCCTTTTCTTCTTCTTTTCTGATGGATGTAATGGTGTCATTTTATCTCCACCCAGGAACTTGTGTCAACAGCTCCCTCCATGGACCATTCACTAGAGTTGCAATGTCACAGTGTCAAAATCTTGGTTTTTGTTTTGTTTTCTTTTGTATTAATCTAGAGATGGAATTTTTTTTTTTTTTTTTACTTCTGTGCGTTTCTCTTTCCCTTTGATGTCTGCTCTTAGCTGAGCTGTCTACTATTCAGACTGAGTCCACACAATCAGCAATCCCATGTGCTTGGGTGGGCGTGGCTCTCCCCTTTTACTCCCCTTTGCTGGTTGGGGCTCTCTTTGTTGCTACTTTAGTACTCAGCATCTTATGTCCCTTAGGGATAGAACTATCAAACTTTATTCTCTCTAAAATTTTATTATAATATGGAAAACTCATATTAGTGTGTGTGTATATCTTTACTATTTGATTTTGTTGTTGTTGTTTTTTAAACATTTAGGACCAGAGTTGTGTATTTCCTATTAAAAACCTGTTGCTCCTATTGGTGTAAACGCTTTAAGGCTGACTGTGATTGCAAGATTATCCGATGACAAAGTATGGACATGCCTCCTACACTGAGCCTTTAGCAGAACGGTTTCAAGATTGTTTTCATTTGTTGCCTGTTGAGAAAAGCTGCAGGGAAATGTCAAAGTGGTACTCAATGACATGTTATGCTAGTTTTAAGCAAAGGGTAATTTTTAATTTTTTATTGTTGGTACAATTGCCCGTGTGTGTTTTCTTTTATTCTGTCTTTACATTATGTAGTTTTATTTCTTCCTCCTGTACGTGGCTCTTTGACTACTAAATCTTTTCTTGCTTTGTGATTTGGTCGAAATGGATTGCTTATCTATTAGGGTTCTCTCATCAGATTTTCCTTAAGCCTTGGGATCTTTCCTCATTTCCTTTGTCCCAGTACATGAATCAGAATGGGAGTGTCTCTGCAGGGGGGAGAGAAAAAAGGGGAGAAGAGGCTGAGGGGAAGAAAAATCTGCTTTCAGAAAAGATGCTGTTTCTTAAGGGCATCTGACCTGAGAGAAAGTATTGAAAGTCTAGCAAACTCAAGAATCTTCCCCTCCTTTCCCCCAGCTCCAACCCCTAACATGCGGGAAGATTGAATATTGACTATCATGTTATCCACTGGAGAATTTTACTAATAAAATTATATCCCTGCCCTATTCAGGGTAAGTTTACATGTTGTCACAATGATATACTTTATTCTGATTTTATTATTAAGCTGTCTCAGCAATTCATTTGAAATAGAGTCATCACAATTGAAAACTAACAAAGTTTTAATGGAAGATAGTGAAATTTTTATACAAAATGGATTTCTTCCATGACAGATTGTTATTAGCTTGGAATGCCCAGTGACAAATCAGGTAGTGTAATACTAAGACACAATTTAACAGCCTTTATGGTTTTCATGTGTACAGCTTAAATTATTGTCTTTTTTTATTGTATTCACAATCTAGAAATAATGTAGAAGAGGTGTACGATTTATCAAGGGATGACCAATGGCATATTGCATCTTGTTTAGAGAGAGTCAGTCCTCTTGTCTTTTTGGGAATATATAGTTTAACAAGACACTTGCCATCATTTCCTTAACAGGGATAATAAACAGAACAATTCTGCATAAAAGCTCATATCAGCTTCTTTCATGCCTTTTCTTTTCAGAAGGCTGCCTAAGGGTTTAAGCAATTTACTGGTCTGACCTGCATCCTTTCTCTGCAGTCTGCGGTTCTTTTGTTTAACATTAGTATGTGGGCAAACAGCATTCTGAGCTGTGCAGAGCTTATCAGCCCGCGTTCAGTCGACCGGAACCCCATTCTATGCATCTAAGCGGGGCCACATTTAATACTTCACAGTGGGAGCATCTGCAGTTTCCAAAAATGACTTGTTTATCAGATAAACTCTGTCCTTACGCTGACAGATGTGGTGGATGGTGGATCTTCAGTATCATACTTCTCTAATATAAGGCTTGTACAAAATATGGTATGCTGACCCACAGACCAGAGTCATGACAAGAATTGTTTATGTAGCTACTATACAACTGCACTCAGAATTTACTTACAGGATGTGGAGGGAAAAAAGGCAACTCTCAGTTTCTCTTTTGGAATTGAATAACTAATTCTATGTTACTAAAGTGTTAAGTAGCGGAAAGACATTTTTCACTGTTAGCCTAATGTTTCATGATTTCATTGGTAAACATTGTAAGGTGCCTTAGTGCCATGGTCTGATAAAAGCCAGGAGCCTGAGGGGGCTGACTGAAATATTGATCATCATGTACCCAATGGTACCAGGGTGTTAGGAAATTAGAAGAAGTGGTCTTAGGAGACTTACCTGCCATTAACCCAAGATAATGCAAATATAGTCTGTTAACTTAAAATGATCTTTTCTTTAAATTTTTCTTAGAATTTCATGAAGTTGTTTTAAACATATTGAGGAATTATAAAATCCTGCTTCTAAATCATACAACTCTTTTATATTTTATACTATGGGCGTATAGTATTATGTGCTTATTTTGAAAGTATTGCCAATCTTTAGGAAGGTATATATATATATATATATACACCAATATTTGTGCATATACATACATATAAATACTTCTAAAAATAAACTAAATATTTCTTTTAACTAACTAGAGCATTTCCTAATTTCCTAATATTGTATTCTTATCAGAATTAATTAAGGGAATTTTTAAATGTACATTTTTGAGATTTATTCCCAAGAGAAGACAAGTTTTGATAGAACAATCTGTACCTTACCCTGACATCTTGGAAATTCTGAGGTAGCAGTCCAAAGAAAGTGATGTTAAGTAACACAAGTATGGACAACCTAGCGTCTTACCAATGGCATTGTTGTCACAGAACAGGAGCTGACTTTAACTGATTAGGTTTGATCCTTAATGCAATTCACATTGCTTGCAGTACTCTTATAATTTAGCACATATGTTACGTTTTCGCTCCTACCTATAATTACTCTTTATATTAAAGCATTTTCCCTCTAATTATTTCACTACTAGTAGCCCCCTTCACCTCTCAGCTCTCTGCTAATTAAATACTTTTAAACATGTCTTTGTTATTAATTGTGAAGTGTTGCCATGACCATATGATATAATAATTATTTGGAAGACCAGTTTTGAAATTAATAATAAACTTCAGTATTTTCCTACAGGAATTGAGGCAATAAGTAGACCAAAACATATAATACCATGATATGCATCTTTGAAGCCTATGTGGTCAAATCATAGATAAAGTACAATGTTATTCTTAAGAAAATTATAATTAATACAATATACAAACCAATGTAATTCTAGAGAACATAATGATATATTTTTGCGTTGCCTCCATATTTTCCTATAGGGTTTAATGCCCTTTTTGTGTTTAACTAAATACATCCCTGTACTGTCGTTATACAGGCAGGCTTATCAAAGAAACAGCCATTAAGAAATATATTCAATATCAGACTAGAAGACATTTGTGTGCCTTTCCTACTCTCACTAATGTGTGCTAGCCAACTGTTCATGCAGAAATTGTAACTGTTAATGAGGGTTAAAAGGAAATTTTAAATTAGGTGTCATCTTTTGACTAAGGTACCTCAAGTGTTATATTCTGTCTAATATTTATTTCCTATCTTGTCTCTTGCTCTTAACACAATCCACCACTAAAAGAAATAATTATTATTGTGATATTTTTCAAACAAAACACACACACACACCTATTCCTGGCCCTGCACATTTCCTGGGTCTAACATTTCTGATTGCTCACTGTTTTTCCTAACACTAGATCCCGTATGTCATATGCCTTGCATGGCTGCAGACTTTGGCCTTTTCACCTGCTGTTTTGGTTGGCTTTAGATGCAAAGAGAAGACTATGAAAAAGAGAAAGGGGGAGGGAGGGAAGTTTGGAAGACTGAAGCTAAAAAAAAATGGCAAATGTTTTTAGCGCCTTCATCTAGACATGTGTCCCCTCACTCTGTGACATGGCTGCTCCAATGTTGCCATGGTGAGGATTTCTAATCATCCCTACACATGACAGGCTCCTATTTGTCTGCACTCCCTTGGGTGTAAATTTCTAGGCTTAAAAAAAAAATCCATGTGAGCGTATCATCCGCCGTGCAGATGTTTCACTGCTTTAGAATATCAGGCAGCTGCTTGTGCCACCGTAGACAGCTAATTGGAGACTGCATCGTAGGAACAGAGGCGCAATTATGGCATAAATACACATCCTCTGGTGCATCATTGTATCTCTATTAACAGAAAATTTTAAACAGTGCTCAGAGTGTAATTAGTGTAGTTGATAAAGTTGTAAAACATGTAAATAAGGGAAATAGCAGGTACGTGGCCAATCCACTATCCAGCACTAGGGGATGCAGATTATTGCCTATTTAGAAATAATTAGCAAAGCTGCATTAGCAAAGCCTGGGTCCAACAGAAGCAAGGCAAACATTTATTCTGGTAACAGCTCTTTCTGTGCTAGCCATGAAAATCTACTAATATTGGTAATTTAGCCCTCATTACCAGAGGATAAAGCATGAAAAGAGCTCAGACATGAAATATGACAAGTAATATTAATTTTTATTCCAGAGGAAAGGATGCTTCCTTGGGTTGCATGCTGATTTCTCGGCAGGGTCTCAGCAGTGCGTGCGGAGGAGGCAGTGGGTAGCTAGTAGTTGAGAATTCAGGATATGGAGCTGACTCCCTGCTGGAGGTATACCCTGGGGTGGCTATGACCGTGGCTGATGAGGCATGCCACTGTTAGTGCCCAGCCAAACCTCAGGTCACAGTTCAAAACAAGCACTCAGCCATTAAACTTCAGTCCTTATGGACCTGGGAGGGTTTATGTCCTCATTTTTGCTCTTTTCTACCCTCTCAGCCCTTTTTCTCCTTATTCTCAGGCATTTTTTTCCCTTGGAATGATGTTGCAGAGCTATCCAGGCAATCAGATTGATTTTTGTGCTTGCACCGCCCTTTACAACGTGCTTCTGATAATGAGCTGCTGTTGTTGAAGTGGAGAGCATGGGAGGGGTGGTTTCAGCTGTGTCTTAGCTATGTCATGTGCTCAGGATAAGAAATGATCCTTCGGCTCATATACATTGAAGATTGTGTCACTGAAGAATATCACCCCGTGCCCAGGAATCATGAATGGCAAAAATTTGGAGCTTGTTTTACAAATACACTTCCTAATGAAGAAAAATGCAAAAGCACTGCTAGTTTCCCAAAC
>NW_012153507.1:2808997-2815850 GCF_000956105.1 Propithecus coquereli
ATGGCATAGTGAAAGTAGTGAGTGGTGTTCATTACTGCTACTGCTTCTTCCTCCTTTCTATTTTATATTATTTTAAAGGATAATGAGAGGATGGTAGCAGCTAACTGAGCAGTACCTTTACTGTTGGGATGTAGGCTATGCGCACAGTGACTAAGACTAGCATAACCAATGGGTTTCCGGCCATGTGAATACTGATTAATACCTGTAGGGTATGGTCACACACAAAACACAAATGTGCACATTAACATAAATGCATATTTATCCCTCAATACCCACAAACACACTAATTATTCTACAGTAGATTCTGATGTGTGAGGGTGTTTCACATCCCTTTTGCTCTCCCACTTCTGCACCAAAAGTAACAACCCTGACCAGGCATCAGAGAACCCTTTCTTCTATTTAGTACACCCCCTTGTCCACAATTAGTTGAAATTAGCACTGAACTTGGAATCAGATGACCTCAAAGTTCTAGTTTTAAAAAATTCCCGAGGCCTCAGTTTCCTTAACTGTGAAATTGAAACTATCTCCTTGTCTACCTCACAGGGTTATTATGAGAACCAAATGACGTAATACATATAGAAATACTCTGCAGACAGTAAATATGATTTAAATTAGTATTTTCATGATTTACCCCAACCACATTTACATGATTTACTCATTAGACAAAGTTATTACTATATCACTATCATTTTGCAATCACACTTGGACATTTGCCTGCGTTTTACAACGTAGCACAAATAAGCTCAGACTACGTCATAAAATTGATCTCTGATTGTGTTTGTACAGTGCCAAAACTGCTGATTCATAAATGAAATTGCAGTCAACCAACCAGATGTTTCTTCTACAGGATGCCAAATTGCCACTTTAACTGATTTTTATCCAAGAAACTTACTACGTGTATGAAAATTGTATGAATAAATATTGCATTAATCATTTTCATTTTAAGTCCATGCAAATAATCTTCTGTAGATCCCATATACCTTGCTAAGTGCACACCTCCTTGCTTATCAGAGACATGCACTTCATATTCTGCAAAGTGAACAGCAAGCACCCTGAGAGCCATCCAGCGGAAAGTTATACCCAACTTGCAGAGTTTTCCCAAAGGAACCACCTGGAGGAGCCTGCTGTTGAACAGCCCTTGTTAAGAGAAATCCCATGTAGAGCAAAGCTCTGATTTGAGTTATCACAATTGTTTTAACCCCTTGTAGCGAAAAAAATAATTGTAGTGAGTCCTGTTTTCCTAATTTCCTCTGTTGGCTTCTGGTGTTTGACAAACAGTTCCCGTTTGGGGACATTATGCTGCTCCTCTCCACTCCAGCACGATGCCCGCTGCCTGCACTAAATTGGCACCGACACAGCAACCTTTGCCAAGATCTGTGCAAGGGCAGGGGGGACTGAAAGAGAACATGAAGCAAAATGCTCCCTAATTCAAGTGAATTGTTGTTACCTTTCTTCACATATTCCTTCTCTCCTCCCTTATTGTTCTCATCTCAAAAGAGAGGAAATAGGTTCCAAATCAAACCACAAAGAGGATCTTCAGAATCAAGTTAAATTGGAGCACAAGGATTGGGGCTGATGGGAATATGGATTTGCAAGGTGCCAAAGCCTGATCTAATTTACATCCATTTACTGATTTCCAGCCCTTTGGCATCTATTGAAATAGTGTTTCATTACAGAGTTCTTGTAACTACATATTTTATATATGTTGTTTCAAATTATTTCAAAAAACATAATTTTAAAAATATTTTCTTCTATGCAAAACTGTATGTATGGATGGATAGTGAATTCTATATGCCAAGTATTTAGACTACTTTTATAATTTCTCTGGTGCTTCTCTGAGCAGCTTTCTCCAAAGGGGCCTGTAACTCATAATCACAGGGGCTGTTTGTGAATATATTTCTCTGGGTCAGAAATTTTGCCAGAGCTGACAGGCACCCTGGACAGCTTTTCAGAAATCTCCTGGTTATTACTCATCCATTAGAAAGGGAAAAATGATATTTTGCACCAGTAGTTGTTTCTCTTTCTCTCTCTTTTTCCTTTTAAATTACAGAAATAAAGTGCCCATTGTAAATCGTTCGTGCTGGCGGACAATATTGCATGCAGATCAGGCACACAGCCCATTGGATGGGAATGGTATGGGGGTGGGGGAAGCCTTTGTGAATGAGTCCACACTGGAGGGGTACTGAGATGGTTTTAGTCAGGTCAAAAATACCTCATTAGCGGGGAGGAAAGCTAGCGTTTATGCTTTAGGGTGGAAAAAGGCTAACTCATTTACTTCAGGAGTTTCTTATTAAGTTGTTTTACTCTTTAAAAAAAACCCTTACATTTCTGTTTGTATTTTCTGTAATCTACCTTATGAGTAAACAGATCTTGAAAATAACAATAGTTATAGTAGTTGTGGCCTTAAATGAGATTGTTTAAAAATTCCCCTGAACTTGAAAAGTAAAGGTTGGAATACTGGACTTCAGAGAGAAAAAGAAAAAAAAATGATAGGACATTTATTCATTTATTCTCAGTGTTCTTAATATTAAGGAGAATTTAAAATTCCTTCTTTGAACTTTAACATTCACCTTGGCATTAACATCAGTGCCTCCTTTCCCACCCTTTCTCCCCACACTTCCTCTCAGAAAGGCCATGGTTGGGAAAACATGGAAACAGAGAAGATTGAATCAGAATGGCAAGATTCTTCCCAAGAAACTAACCAAACAGCAATAGGAGATCTGTTGGTATAAGAGCAAAAGAGAATTCTAAAATCACAATGATTTTTGAGAACAAAATTTCTCCTGATAAATTTCTTTTTAAAAAATAACCAGATGTCTCCTAGAATCCCAAACATTAGAGACAGGAAAAAAACTTTTAAAAGTCCTCAATTCCCTATGCATAAATGTAGAAATATGTAAATCTGGAAGAAAGATGAATACCACATATGAGTAATAGAAGACAGGTGAAATAGCAGCATGTGTCACGCAAAAAGCTGTATGTTCATCTTATGTTTGCCTTGTCTTCATCTTTATTTTTTCTGTTAGTTCATTAAATAGGCTTCCCCCTCACCCACCCCTGAGTCAAAAGCGATCTAATAGAGAGAAATTGAACATTCTTCAAAGTTGTAGTTTGCTATCAAACCTCTAGAGGTAAAGGACTTTGGTTGTTCTTGGCACATTCACATTGGTAAAGGTGATAACTGAATTGTCCAACATCAATCAAAGTGTTGTTGGCAATAGAACTAGTACGGGATGACTGCACAGCTCTGATCAAAATTTACGCCATCATAGATTTATGAGGCATATATTAATACTTGGTGCCAAGCACAATTCAAAGCCCACAAGTAACGAGTTGATGAAATAAACTCCTCAGCCAGAATGTGTAGTAGCAGCAGGGTCATTGCAGCCATATCAGGTATCCAGATGAACAAAATTTGGTGTCTGAAATTTTGTGCTCCCTAGATTGTCTTGAATGAGTTTGGACAAGATGCTGGGTAATATACTCATGTTCTCTGCTTGTTGCTACTTTGAAAGATCCTGGATCTGCTATCCCCTTGGCAAAATCATTGTGCTTTTTTCCACACCATTCATAAGATGATTCTTTCTTAGTTAACTGAATGCCTCATGAAGCTAGAGAACATATGGAGAATCTCCTTTGTGAGTTTTCTTTTGAAAGGAATAAGATAGGCAATTGTGGGCTACTGTTTTAAAAAATTCACTTATTCCATCATTCATTTTTGGAATTCCTCTTGGGGAGTATTAATATTTACATTTTGGCCATTGTAAATCTTATTCTTGCTTCAACTTAATTGGGGAGATAAAGAAGGTATGGAAGTATCAGACTTGAGAATTAATTGAAAGAAGTAAACAGCAAAAGTTTTTCTATAAATGTAGAGCACAAAATTTTAATGCATGACAAATAGCCAGCTTGGTTTAATGTAGAAAATAAAGAGTAAGAAATATGGATGACTAGGCATCATAGATAAATAAAAGAATAAATAAATAAAAGAAATGAGAGAAAGAAAAGAAAAATGAGAAGTGGATAGAGTAATCAGGATCCTTGATTTATGAAGGTTTATTTACTATCTCATTTATATTTTCATTTTCTTCTTTATTCACAACACATGAATTTTCTTTTCTCTTCCTTCTATTTGTCTCCTTGATTTTACCATATCATTTTCCTCTAGATATAAGCAGGTGGAGGAGAAATAAATTCCTTCTTATATGTCTGACCTGTGTCTGTTAAAAGAATATGGAAGACAATGCACTCTTAAATTATCAAATACCTAAATATGTGTGTGAGGTTGACTATAAGGTCCTATCCTAAATTTAAGCTTATAGATCAGAGTCACCACTTTGCATGGATATATGATTGTTTCAAGAATGCTACGATTTTTCCAAAACATTCTGGAAAGTCTTCTGAAATTTTCAGTAAAGTCTGTTTGTTTTACAAGTCACATGAGAACATTAGCCTGTTTCTTTCTCATGTTGATTTTACCAACTTCATATTATTAATTGCTTCAATCATTTCACTTTATTCTAAATCATTTCTATACTTCAACATCAAAGTGTAAACTTGAAATAATAACTGCAGCAAAAAATAACCCACCAGATAACACAGTAACAGTGCTTCTACCTACATTTCAGAGCTTCATGCTTTTGTTTGTTTAATTAATTCTAAATTATTTTGTTTTTCTTTACTGTAGTATAAAACACAAAATGCAGAAGTAAAAACATAAGTATATGTGAAGTTTAAATACTTTCTGTATAAATCGAGACCCTTAAGGCAACATTTTTTACTTAAGAGAATAAATGTTTTAACCAGAACAGAATTAATAAATTTCACTATTCTTGAATATGTTAACTGGGATTCCCAGTCTGAAAAGAGTACATCTATGCTTCTATTACAGGGTGTTTGTGGTTTGGGTGTCCAGTGTTTTTGTACTTTAGGCTTATGTCATCAGTGGGAGTCCTATACTTTAGAAACTGAGTTTATAAGTAAATTTTGATGATATTTTTGGTTGAAGAAGTGTATTAACCATATATGATTTCCTTGGGCTTGAATAATGCCTGACACAAAATAAACCTTCAGTAAATCTCTGGAAACAGAAACTGTGATCGGAGCTTTGTCTGTGTAGTCATCATGTACTAGATTCCTTCATTTGAAAACTATGCGAGGTACACATCTCACACGGACAACATGACATCTAACTGCACAAATATATGTTTGATTAAATGATTGATACATTTGTTTATCCAAGAATAATTTATAGCTAGAATATGAGAGCCATACCAATAACAGGGTGATCACAGCATTCTACAATAATGCTGGTTGAATTGGGACAGATTTTACTTATTTATACCAGAACTAAACTTTAATGAAGAAGAGTTTTCCTATATCTTTCCATTACTTTTATTGTTCACTTCCACTGCTGAACTTGTTGAAGTATTTGGATTATGGATATTAATATATCCATAAATATATCTGTAACAACTTTGGAATGGTTTTATCTTTGTTTGGGGCTCTGCTATGTGGCAAAGTTTTGTTCCATGTTTGTTAGCATTAAAGCAGTTGGGTCCTATGTTCTTTTCAAGGAGGCTCTTCATGGCCATTTTTACATCAGTCTCCAAATATGTTAGCAATCATATAGTTTTTCCATCATGTCTTTCCACATAATAGTTTAGGCACATGTAATTATTTGGGTCAAGGACCTTTGTTTCTTTGTTCTCTCTCTGATTACGTCTTAGGAACCAGTGGAATATTTGCTTTTTTAGAAAAGATGAGGACAGAAACAAACATGTAGGGCTTTGGGAAGTGAGATTTTAGTTTCCATTTGTTTGTCCTGAGTGGGGGCATTCTTTCTTACCCAAATGAATAGATCTCCCATTGATTTCAAAAGGACCCTGAAAAGGGCATAAAGAAATAAAAATCTGATGCTAATCTTGAAAGGTAGGATTCATATTCTTCCAATGGCTTTTCATCATCTAGTTTATTATTATTTTTATGTTCCTATCTCTATTTATCAAAGGTAGAAGTACTATATCACAAATTATTTCCCTGAAAGAGAGGGAGCAGGGAAAAAGATTGTTTTCAAATCCCAGATTAATAATTTTTATACAACAATTTCTAAAAACAAGCTTGAAAAAGATGCTTCCTTTAAATTAGCTGCCACTGTGCAAATTAAATTAGTTCAATAAGTAATCTAATCATGGCTTGCTCTATCGTGTAGCTAATTAATATATCATGATTTGAAAAATTCTGTTTATATTAAATGTATATATAATACACATTTTATAGCTGATTTTGCAAAGCAATATTTAACCAGTGATAGTTTCTGTGTGGCAGCTCAAAGTTAAATTTGGAAAGTAAACTTTAAAAAGATCAGTCATTTGTGCCAACTTTTATCAGTATAAGCCAAGCCATTTAAATGCAGTAGTTTACTTCCCTTTTAAACTCATGTATTATGGGTTTAAATTACATTTAATTTTACTAGATGTTGTTAACAGCACTAGTTTGTAATTCCACTTTAATGTTATCATCTGAAAATTAACATGGCGGTAAAAATCAACCTTCACGATTATTCTCCAGGAATGAGTTAATGTGATAGTTACAGTGTTCTTAACAAAAATGATACTAATGCTGCTATAAAAAGGCATTTAAAGTAGCTAGGTTTAGAGTATTTCACTAATCCTGAGTGTCTCAGTTTAAAACGGGTCCCAGATTCCATAAACAAGTGTTAGTCTCATCTTTTTAGAAAACAATTTATAGGAAAAAAGTCACCTAGATTCATTTCAATATATGTGATTTTAAACCACTTACAAACCTTTTATACATATAACATATACATACAAATATGAAGTGATACAATTAG
>NW_012153507.1:2816735-2820717 GCF_000956105.1 Propithecus coquereli
CTCTATTATATTGAAGAATAATTAACTAGATTTAGGCAAACTAAATGTTCAAATGCCACAAGAGCATCTGATGTAAATGATCTGGCATTTATGGGGGTAAATTTCCTAAGTGATTTATTTTATAAAACATTCCCAGATTGCAACTTTTTCTGCCCTCTCTGCTATAAAATAGGGGCATATAAACACAGGTACTCTTACCCCAGGATAACTTAATTCACAAAAAAATTGTCAGTTCAATAACTTATCAAAGAACTGCTAAAATACACTGAAGTACCTACATGCCCCACCCCATTCTGCCAAATCTGAGTGCTAAGCAGCCAGTCAACTAGATAAACAGAGCTGTGTATATAGAAAGTCTCACCATTAGGCCACCATAGCTTTGCAGCAGACACACATTTCTTGCCCTTCTCCCTGTTCTTATAAGAGCTCTAGGCTGCCAAGTTGTTGCTGGTCTGTATAGCTTTGTAGTTACTTGGTTTTCTTACTCTGAAGTCCTTGACTCACATGAGGCTGAACGATCTTCAGTTTCACCAGTAGGTGGGGGAAATTATTTCTTTTTGCTTATTGTCATTTTTTGTTTCCTTAGAAGAAAGAATAGCGTTCTTTCCTATGACCTTTCCCACAATACCACTGATGTTCTCTGGGTTTCTATTCACTGCTTTCTAGAATGTAGCAATGGGGAAATCAGGAGGAAGATATTTTGGGAAATAAGAAGCTCAGTTTTAGACCTGTTGATTAAATTAAATAACACAAATCAAGGAAAGAAAAAAATCAATTTACTTAGAAATGGTCTTTATATTTGATAAGTAAGAGAAAACTGGTGGCTTCAGAGAAAGGTCTTTAACTGAGAAGTCAGACAAAGATAGAAGCAAAATTTCAAACGAGTATTTCGATGACGATAATATTGTGTATGATTGTACTTTATTTCCTATGGAGACAGAACAAATAGAATCAAATAGAATGGAATATCCTCTATTTTTAAAGATCAACAGAAAATAAATCACTAAAAACTTTCTGAATAACCTAACACAATGTTCTAACAATTTTTCTATTAAGTGAAGTATTTGTTTTACCTAGTTTATGTGTGATACAGGATGCGGAATAGTAGTCATCATTTTCCACTTGCAAAGAAAAATAGGGGTTTTTTTTCTTTAGAATTGATTATTTGAGAAAATTTTATTCTCTAAAATCTATATTATTCATATAGTTTCCTTCTTTTGTGTTTTTCAAACACTTTTCCATGTCTTACATGGAAGAACAGTAATGAGATTTAATCAAGGAACTATGTGTTTAAAGATAGAGTTCTTAGTTGCAAGCAATGGAGACTAACTTATCAGGAAAAAAGACACTAGAAGATGGATACTGGGTGACTCACAGCAGCGTACAGGAGTCAAGATGACAGTGATCTGGCTAGAAATTACAGTGTGCATTAGTACCTTTGAGCCTCAGTATATGGGTTAAATGAATAGATGTGGACTGACATGCTTAGATTTTCTTTGTAGAACCTTTGCCTTCTTTAGTACCCTTATCAAAGCTTATATAGTTAGGGGCCTCACAAAGCTAGGCATGTGTTCTTATGTTGAGAAGCAAAGAAAAATAAAAAACATAAAATTAGGTAGTTGTCCCCTGAAAATACATGATTAAGAGTTAACTTTTAAAATCATTTGCTTCTAAGAAATGATGAGTTTCACCTAACAGAAAATTAGAATTGGTTTGATCACTTTTTACTGTTTTTACTAATCAATTCTGTCTAAATATGGACATGTACTGATCTAACTTAAGATATGGAACACTGTGTCAACCCAAGAAGTATGATTTAAAAAGGAAAATCAAAAAGCTGAGACCAGATAACGTGTTTCACTACTAAATAATTTTTACAGAGTATATCTCAATTATTAACAGTCTTCAACAATAGTCTAATAGATCAAATTAACTATTGCTTAAAAAATTCCAATGAATTATTTTCATTACCTTATTTTACAAATTTCATTTAACAAAATAAACTTAATAAGTAAAAGGTAGCTCAATTCCAGAATCATTGGATGAAGCTATAGAAGAAATATGCCTATTGTTTTGGAAATAGTTAATCACTACTATGAAAATGTGCAGCTCAGCCTGATAAACCACACAATCCAAGTCCCTTTAAAATATGTGGTGTTATTTAATGTATTATCATGTATTATGTATCTTGCCCAAGTTCCACTTCAAAGAAAATCTAAGTATGTCAGTCCAAGTATACCCATTTAACAAATGTACTGAGGCTCAAAGGTATTAACACACATTTTATTCTCAAGTCTGGGACATTGTCATCTTGACCCCTGTATACTGCTGCTAAACACAGAGGATTTACTTTGAAGCTTTCATTTAAGGAATTGAGTTATTATCCTTTGCTTGACCTTTGTCCATGGCATATTTATCACAGTGCCCTGTAAAACTATAATGTGTGAGAAAAGTGAGAAAAGGAAGTAATATATTTGTGATTTATAAAGAAAGAAGGAATAGGTATAAATCAGACTTCTAAAATCTTTTCATAGGTTTCTCTTGCATAATCCATTTATAATTTCAAAATCCCTCCCTAAAGTTATTTTTGTGTATGTTTTAAAAACAAACATTAGCAAAATTAACTTAAAATGAATGATTTGTGATCTCCAGGATCTATTGCCAGGTATTGTTTATATTTATTACTGGAAAGAAAAGGAGGAAACAGCATTATTTTTAAAAGTACAGAAGGAAATAGTTTTCAAGCTGTTCCCTTAATGAGCTGGAAATAGTAACCCTGTCAAATTTAATATAAAAATAGTGTTATAAGCCTATGGCATCTATTTATTACTAGAGAACAAAAGCCTTCATCCATTTCCTTTAGAGAATGACATTTTTGTAATTCGCTGCCCATTTCATTTGTTCCAAAGGCCTTCGTGGGGTGACAAATATCCCACAGAAATGGCTACTGATACTTGATAGGATAATGTGCAGCCCCTCAGGACAAGGGCAAAGGCAGCAAACTTATCATCCTTTAGTTTAGCTTAGCATGGGTCAGTAACAGCGCCAGAGGTGACAGAAGATGTTAAAGTGTGGGAAGCAAGAGCTGAAAGCTGTAGGAGGGGAGTTTTTATAGTTTATCCTTTCTTTTGCCAAGAAACTACGGAGACAGCTTGAATCACATTGTTGATTTGGTTCACTGCACGCCACACTAACTGTTTCTGGAAAGGAAGAGCAAGGGGGAGAAAAATCCAACACTTATGGGTCATTCTCACCAACAGCATGTGGCATTTTAACATGTCCTATAGGAGGAGGAAATGCATATTTAATATTTTAGCTTCAAGTTCATATTTTAAGAATGCATTATTCTGCTGGAAGGTCTATGGTGAATAATCAGTAGGACATCACATTATATCAACCTGATAATTTTGCAGAAGAAAAAGCGTTAGCAGTGTTGCCTTTCATTTGGGAAATTTCACAATATTGTTTTCTGAGTTAGAGTGAATAAAAAATGATTAGTATGATTCTTCTTAAAAATTTTACTAACAAATGTTCCAAAAATGTACTACTTTAAATTTATCATTAACATTTGTCCATTAAGGACAATTGACTTGCATGAAATCTGAATATACATATTTTATTCCCAAGAAAATTAAATCAGTATAGAACTCTCCCTCAAAATATCATAAAAGAATGATATGCACCAGCTGGTATATTACTTCTGATTCTATTAAAAGATCATGTGAGCAAATTCTTCTAAACACTTCTCAGTGTAAAAAAAGAAGAAAGTAAAAAGGAAAACATAAGTTCTTCATTAGGCAGGTATCTCTCGTCATGGCTGTCATTGCACACGATGACACTCACAGAAACATGATGGTTATGTTGTGATGTCTTTAACGGCACATCTGGTAAAATGATTCCTGTTTGCAATATTAAGAAATCACTTTTTTATGTTACATGTGATTTGAATTAATTTGTTTTAAAAATTCGATTATACAATGCA
>NW_012153507.1:2821646-2822186 GCF_000956105.1 Propithecus coquereli
TTTGCTTCCTTAAGACTCAAAGTAACTGCCACTTTAGGGTCTAATATATCTCTTGTCTTGAAATAAAAGAGGGACAGTTCTAGCCCTTTGTAGTGGGTTGTTCTACAAATCAGGAGAGCAAACCTGAGTTGGTTTTTTAATTGTTCAGGGCTTATACATGTATATATGAGAGAAGACTACAGAGAGGAAGGGAGTTATAGCTATCTAGTGTTCCAAGAAAAATTATTTGCTGTCCTAGGTATCTAATAGAGATAACTTGATCGTTTCTTCTTCTTTTTTTTTTTTTGGCCTTTAAAAAAATCTGTATAGAAAACTAATTATTTTTCAAATCCAAAGTATCAGGCACTGAAAAAGTACACGTCAAACCAAATATATTGACAAGGAAAGATAATCCAATAGAGAACCCAAAAATAAATCCATACACTTACAGACAACTCAATTTTGACAAAGGTGTCAAGGACCTACATTGGGGAAAGGACAGTCTCTTCAACAAATTGTGCTGAGAAAAGTGGATAACCATATGCAGAAGAATGAAACTAG
>NW_012153507.1:2823886-2905460 GCF_000956105.1 Propithecus coquereli
TTAATTCAGTTTATTGATTTGAAACTAAGAGGGACCTTTACTTTTCCTTGGCCTGGGGACTCACAGAAGGCTGTAAGTTTGGTTGTAAGCACTCAAATTATTCTGACCTTCTGCTTTGGCTTTAGTGTCTATTTTGCTGTGTACACCTTCCCATAACTTTAGTCAGAGTCTCTCAGATGTCCTACAATCTGCCATCCCACTCCCACTCTCCAGCATCATGCCAGGCAATCCTATAACTGTAATCACAGAGAACTCCACTGTGTTATTTTGCCTCAACCTGATCTCCTTGGAAGTTTTTGTGTGGTGATCAGAGGAGAGCTGACAACTTCTCTGTCCCCACGTATCTACTCAACTTCACCCAAACTTTGTATAAATCCTCCATGATTGATCTCTAAATAAATTTATGATCATATTTGAATATCTACTTCTTTTCAGTTATTGAGTCCCATTACTGAGACTGATTTGTTTAAGCTAGTGTTATTAGTTCTAGTTTTTTTAAAACTTTATTTCAAAATATTAAGGGTATATAAATGTTTTTTTCCATAGACAGCTTTTATAATGCTTTAGTCAGGGCTATAAGTATGCCCATCACCCAAATAGCATTTGTTGACCTGTTAGGTAGGTTTTACTCCTCTTCCCCTACCCTCCTTCTGGATTTCCAATGATTTTTACTTCTTTCTGTGCCCATGGGTGCCCATCAATTAGTTCCAAATTATTATAGAATACATGTGGTGTATATTTTTCTATTCTTGAGATATTTCAATACTTAGGATATACTTAGGATATGAAATACTTAGGATAATGCTCTCCAGTTCCATCCAAATTGCTATAAACGATATTAATCCATTTCTTGCTATGACTGAATAGTACTCTATGGTTTATATATACCACATTCTGTTAATCTGCTTATGAATTGATGGGTACTTGAGATGACTCCACATTTTTGCAATTGTGAATTGTGCTGCAGTAAACATTTGAGTACAGGTGTCTTTTTGATAAGATGACTTCTTTTCCTTTGGGTAGATACCCAGTAGTGGGATTGCTGGATTGAATGGTAGGTCTACTTTTAGTTCTTTAAGAAATCTTCATATTGTTTTCCATTGAGGGTTGTACTAATTTGCAAAAGCATTCCTTTTTCTCTGCACCCACACCAGCACCTATTGCTTTTGGACTTTTTAATAAAAGCCATTCTAACTGGGGTAAGGTGATATCTCATTGTGGTTTTAATTTGCATTTTCCCGACAATTAGTGATGTTGAACATTTTTTCGTATGTTTGTTGGCCGTTTGTCTGTCTTCTTTTGAAAAGCTTCTGTTCCTATGTTTTACCCACTTTTTAATGGTGTTATTTTTTTTCTTGCTGATTTGCTTGGGTTCTTGGTAGATTCTTGATATTAGCCCTTTATCAGAAGTATAGTTGGTGAATCTTTTCTCCCAGGCTGTAGGTTGTCTATTTTCTCTGTGGATTGTTTCCTTGGTTGTACAGAAGCTTTTTTAATTTAATCAAGTCCCATTTATTTATTTTTGTTGTTGCTGTAATTGCCTTTGGGGTCTTAGTCATAAATTCTTTGACTAGGCCAATATCTAGAAGAGTTTTTCCTACATTTTCTTCAAGAATTGTTACGGTTTCATGCTTTACATTTAAGTCTTTTATCCATCTTGAATTAATTTTTGTGAATGGTGAGAGATAGGAGTTCTGTTTCATTCTTCTGCATATGGCTCTCCAATTTTTGCAGCACCATTTATTAAATAGGGGTTCTTTTTCCCAATATGTGTTATTGTCTGCTTTGTTGAAGATCAGTTGGTTGTAGGTAGGTGGTTTTAAATCTGGTTTCTCTATTCTGTTCCATTGGTCTATGTCTCAATTTTTGTACCAGTACCATGCTGTTTTGGTTACTATAGTTTGTGGTATAGTTTGAAGTCAGGTCTAATTTTAAACTCTAAGGTGGTGGAATCTCTTCCTGCATACTTATTTTTATCCAGTGCCTACAGTATCATTACATGTAAATTGCTAACTAATAAGTATATTTTAATTATTATATCATTATACATTTTCTAACTGTAAGAGAAAGTCATCATTCAATAGTATATCATTATTTCAAAAAGTAGAAATGTAAGTAAAAGATTAGAGTCACAGATTCATCATTTATTTTGTTTTTCTTGATGGATTTCAGGGATTCCAGAAATTTACAAGTTTTATTATTTACTTTCTTGATAAAATACATGTATTCAGTGCATATCAGTGCAAATTTACACTCTGTGATTTTTTTTTATTTTAACTAACTATGTGATATCAGATCATTCAAATATTCAAATTACGGGAAGGAGGGAGAGAAAAATTAATCTTCAAAATGTTCATCTTAACAACCAAACTGTTTCATCTTAACAATTGTCATCCTCTAAATTTTCTGTAACATTTCTAAAATAGTTTAAATTCTTCCTGAGGATCTTGGCATATGTTTGGACTACAAGTTCTTTGGAGAAATACATTGCAGATTTTAAATTGACTTTGTATAGAAGTTCCAAGCATAGCCTAGATCAAGAGATGCTTTTATGAAAATGATGAAGAAAAGGTTATTATCAATACTTTAAATCCCTAGTTCTGAATCATATCATTATGGTTAGCTTGTCTTTAGTATGTCAATAGTACCTGAAATTTTATTCACTCTTTGAGATTTCAGTCAGAAATGGATAATACCATATTACTAACACTTTTGAAAAGTCAAAACAAAAGATACTGAGAGCATCAAACTGATTTGTAAAAAGTAATCCAATGTAATGGAAGGAAGGATTTCTATTGGTGTTCATCCTTGAGAAAGTGCTTCTAAATCAAGGTATAATAATAAATGCTTTTCTGAAGTCCCTAAGTAAGCTATCTCAAGTGTCCTATGAGTTGAAGTCATTTCACCTTTGGATATTTGAGTGAAGTGCTTAATTTTCCTTCTTGCTAAAGATAATGCTGATACTTGTGTAAATATAGTATTCCTATTTTAATTGTAATTTATTCTATGTGGTATTGATGCAGAGATCCCTAAATATTTTATTTTTTTAATCTGAAAGGGTAAAAATCTCCATAAACTTAAAAATGGCAATTAAGAAAACCTACATGTTTACCTATTACTACATTTTTCAAGTATAGGTCTTCGGGGTCCCCATTTAACTACATGAGCCTTTGTAAGACATGTGTCCTGAGAATGTGAAATGATGACAGTTTTAGGTAGTAATGTTTTAGCAGTATACTGCTGATTGCCTTGAGCCTTCCCAGGTGATCAGCATGGTACAGGACTTACGAATATTGCATCAGCTGAGTTGCAACTACAGCAATCTATATGGTGTGCCTGAGAACTGTCCACTTCCTTTGCTCCAGATATCAAGCACTTGATCTCTGCTGTGACTTAACATGGCCACATGGGTTGCCAAGCTGAGTGCTTTATGCAGTGACAAAGCAGAAAAGAGGCACTTAACATGCAAAAGTAGACTGTGCTGGGCACTGGGCAAGAGGCAGGTGAACAAGGTCACAGCTATTTCAAAGCAAGGAGGATCTTTGAAACTTAGGGATGTGTGTGTGTGTGTGTGTGTGTGTGTGTGTGTCTGTGAATGTGTTAGCATATTTCTTCTGTTTCCTTCTTCCTTTTTGCTTTTTCCCCATTTCTTATCTTCTTAAAACTAGAGAAATACTCCTCTAATCCTGATTTTTCATCTGTAATCCCAGTGCCTGAACTTAGTAAATGTTCAATAAATGTTTGTTATATGAATGAAGGCATGAATGTGTATAAGTCATAAATGCTTAGACATTGCTACAATTGTAGACAAAAACTGACATTAGAGGCTACTAGATCTGATATGAATATTTCCAATTGCTGCATAAAATCCCAGCTTTATGCAGAGACCTTTTGGGAAATGTAGCAATATCAGAAAGAAGGAAATCCAAGTCTCTAATATTTCATCTATGTTGTTGCAATGCTAAAACATTGAAAGAAAACATTTGACATCGTTTAGAACAATTCTGATTCACTCTAGTAGTGATCAAATACTCCAGTGTGCAAGTTTAGATCGTTTTCCCTCAGGAAGAGGTAAAACTTAGAAATAAATAAGAATCACTAGGGAAAAATAGACTCTGAAGAATTAAAAACATGTTTTCACAAATCACTCTTAGGAGTAATTCAAAATTATTTTATAGAGGAATTTCAACAAGGGCAGGGAACAGGTGATCCATATAGAACAACGAGATGATTGAAGTAGAAGAGACCCTTACTACCTCCTACAAAACCAAGGCTCCTTGTTTTCTGCCCAGGGCCTCTTCACAGTTTCTGTCATTCAAGACTCTGAGGTTATTATAGATTCCAAGAAAGTTTTGATCACCTTCAAGTGGCTGCCACAATTATAGGAATAAGGAGGTCTGCTTTCTTTCATGGGTACCGGACAAGATCCCTTGACAATAGGAAAATATACAGGCCAGAGCTGGAGAGCAGAAAATTTACATATTGGCAAGTTTGCAAAATTCTTATTTTTCATTCTTTATTTTGGAAAAAAATAACAAAACATACATTTATGCACAAGACTCTCAAATTCCCTACATTTTTGATAGCAGTGTTCATAAAGGATTTTACTGTATATACTGTAATAGTAGACAATGGTTCCAAACAAACTTACCCAAGTAACAGTCCAAATATAATTTTTATTCTTGTAAGAAGAGAAATTTTGCTAATGATGTGGCTAGAGATAAACAAGCAAGCAGTAAGGCTGTTACATTTGTGCTCTGGCTTATAAGTTATTAGAGAACTTGATAGTACTAAATAAGACTGATTACTTAATGAGTTCAATCAGGTATTGGTAATCCACTATAACCCCAAACCATTATTTATTTGTTTCTTATTTTTTCATCCAAATTAAAAAAAAATCTGTGTTTCATATTTCTGGCAGATACTTGAAAATTTCAGGTCTAAAATAATACATTCTGAGGTAAATTTGCTTATACTCTATGAAGCTTGAGAATCTCTTGCTGGAAAAAAGCTTCATGTTTAAGTCAGCTTGGAAGGCAATTGGCTACAGCCATGAAAGGTGTTATGATAGTTGGCTCACAGCAGACAAAATTCTGTAACACATAAATTTAATGAATGTTCTTAACTTAAAAAAAAAGAAAAGAAAAAGAAAAAAGCTAGCCTTGCTTCATTTACAGTCCCCTGCAAAGGCTCAGGAGACATAGAAGTACATTGCAAAAGACACTATGAAGATACAATGGAATTTTTCAAATAAAATTATGCAAAAAAACCCCTACTCCTAGAAGACTATCACATCAACATTACTGCTAAAAAAAATCTTTCTGGTGTTGGAGAAAATGGAATAGTTTACCACCGAATAGATTTTATATGCTCTGCCCCTATTAGCCTATTAATGAGAGAGAGAGGAGTAGAGACAGGTAGAATAGCCCTGAACTCAACCTGAAGACTAGTATGAAGCCCAGGCAAATCCATCCTAGATCATTTGACCACCAGTCAACTTGCAGATTGGTGAGCATGGATAAATAATTGTTATTTTAAGATACTAAGGAGTTTAGGAGTGGTTTGTTATGCTGCACTACTATGGAAATAGCTGACTGGTACACATGCTAATGGTAATTTTTAGTGGCAGTCATCAAGTACAGTTTATCCACATAGACATGTTGATTTTGCTGACTTCATCACTGTGTTAAAGAGACATATCCTGACTAAATCACGAGAAATCAAAAACAACTCTGTAGCTCCATATGAAGACGTAGCCATTATAATGTATTTAGGCTGTATTAAATATGGCTCTAAGAAGAATACATAGAGTAATAAAGAACTAAATAATGATGATTTTAGTGATTTTACTTTTATGCAAGCACTATTTATAGCTTTCTTGTCTATTAAAATTCTATGGATTTTTAGTGTTAAAGTCTTTGCTCTGAAATGTTCCCTGAATAGACAAATACACATAATTTTTAAATTTTTAATATTCTAATATTCTCAAATGTGAAAGTTAACAAACCTCCCCCAAGGCCTTTGTTACTTAAAAGTTCTTTTTTGAAAACTGTTAAGAGAAGTAATAATTCCAGAAGCCTGTCACTCTGCACATACGTTTATATGTTCGGAGATAGTGTATAGGTCTAGAAATTTGTTCAAACATCTGAAAAAAATCCCAATTCATATTGTAAATGCTCAAGGAAAAATGTTTTTACCTTTGTACTAGAGTAAATGTATCTCACTCTGTATATAATATAAGTGAGATGGTCAAATATTTAAGCATATGTTTCTATTAAAGTCCTTAAATTTTACACTTTTGGAGTTGATATTCTTTCATATGCCACATATATCATCTAGAGTTCAAGTGGCTTTTAGGAATATAACCTACAACTAAAAATTTCCTGTGAATTCTTATAAAAATTTTACTTGAGAGTAATATTAGTCATGGCTGATTGAATAAAGGCCATTTAGTCTATCCATTCCTCTACATTAACTGTATTCTTAGATCAAGCTAAAACATAAGAAAGCTGTAAACAATGAAAACACTGTTTTAGTCCTTTGTATAACTACTTTTACTAGCTTGTGCTTGTGTTTATATTTAATTTAGTAAGCAGTAGAGCTGCTTTAGGTTTTAGAGCAGGGAGTAAGTAACACAATTAAAACAATATATTGTCTAAATGAGTCTGTCATTTTTCTCCTACATTAATGTGATTAATAGCCCTAGAAAGGAAAGCAATATGGAGATACCTCAAAGAGCTACAAGTAGAGCTACCATTTGATCCAGCAATCCCATTACTGGGCATCTACCAAAAGGAAAAAAATAGTATAAGTTTTTACTTCTTGTAGCGATGGAGTCAGAAGGATTGGAGTTACCCTCCTACCTGAAATATTCGAAAAACTGGGAAAACATATTTAAAACAATGGTTTTAAGACACTGGACCATAGTCAATGAAGGACACTGATTGCTGAGAGACAGAAAACAAACAAAGTGAGCCCAGTGATTTGTCCAGATTACTGCTTTGAGGAGGCTTCTAGGTGACAATACAAAAAAGAACATAGTCAGCCTGCTTGTCTCCCTGAAAAGAGAATATGGATATGGGAATCCAGGGGACCAAGGTTGTTAGTATTCATAGGACAGAGTACAGGAAAAAAAAGAGCTGAACACAGAAAACTGCAGAGATCTACAGATGGTCCTTCTTAAGTAGTCAGTAAAGTACTGATCAGTGCATGCATGTGAGAACAACAGCCCAGGTTATTTCCTGGGAAATAACCAACTGAAAGGATTAAGGAAAATGATGCCTCACACTCATACAACACCTGCAATAGTGCTTGCTCACACCAGCCAGACTGGAAACATTCATAATTTTGCAGAGTAGGGTTTTGCCTCAGTGGGAAATAATTCATCTTAGATAAACACTTTCTGGTTCTGAAATAGCAAATTTTAAATGTAAGATCAGAATTAATTAAACTATTTCTAATAATTTCTAATAATTCCAAAAGCAAAGCTTAAGAATATTTTTAGGAATACAAAAATATCCCCAACAAGGTAAAATTTACAATGTCTCAAATCCAATAAAAAATTAGCCAGCACACAAAGAAGTGGGGAATTACAACCCATAATAAGGAGAAAAATCAATCATTCAAAACCAACTGACACAGATTTTAATAAACAGACAAGGATATTAAAGGTTGTTATAACTAAATTCTATATATTCAAAAGGCTAAATAGTGATACGGAACATGCCACAAAAAGATTCAAATCAAACTTCTAGAAATGAAAACTTTAATTTCTGACATCAAAGTATATTCGAAGGGGGTGAATGAAAGATAAGATATTGAAGAAGAAAAGAGTAGTAAACTTGAAGAAATATACTATTTGAATAAAACCGGGAGAACAATATGATAAAAATAATAATAAGGTACAATAGTGAGCAATAGAACAATTTATGTGGCCTGATACATGTTAATTTGGAATTTGTGAAGTGGGGGTGGCGGGAATGATATGAAACTATAAACCCACAAATCCAAGAGTCTCAAAGAAACCCAAGCACAAGAAACATGAACTACACCAAGGTGTATTATAATTAAATTGGTAAAAGTGGTGATAATGAGACAATCTTAAATACAGCCAAAGAAAAAGGACATTATGCACAGAAAAACAAAGAAAAGGAGGACAGTAGATTTTTTTATTGGAAGGCAGTGGATCAACATTTTTAAAGTACTAAGAAAAAAATACTGGCAACTTAGAATTCTATACCCAATGAAAATAGTTTTCAAAAACAAAAATGAAACACTGTTCCAGACATACAAAATCAGAAGGAATTCATCATCACCAGACCCATGCTACAAAATATTTCATGCAGATGGAAAATTATACAAGTAAGAAATATAGACCTACACAAAGGAATACAGAACACCACAATGGTAACTATGTGAGTAAATTTAAAATGCTTTTTCTTTTTAAAATTATTTTTAAAATAACCAACTATTTAAATAGATATAATTTCAATATCATATGGAATTCACATATGCAGACAAGTAAATTCTATTACAACAATAATATAAAGGCCAGGAAGGAAAAAACAGATTTGTACTCTTGTCAGATTCTCATGTTATATGTTAAGTGTTTTACCACTTGAAGATAGACTGTGATAAGTTAACGGAATGAGGCATTTATATGTGAAACAACATGGATGAATCTGAAGATAATTATGCCAAGTAAAAGAAGCCAGAAAAAAACCCTACATAATGTATGATTCTATGTATATGAAACTCTAGAAAATGCAAACTAATCTATAGTGGCAGCAGATAAGTGGTTAATTGTGATGGGAGTAGGGGGTGGTGCCAGAAGAGATGGAAAAGATACACTATAAGGGAACTGAGAAACCTTTCGGGGACAATGGATATGTTCATTATCTTGCTTTTGGTGAAATTTTCACAGGCTTATACATATATCAAAACTTATGGAATTGTACATTGTAAGTATGTATGGTTTATTATATAAAAAGCATACCTTAAAACTTTAAAATATATCAATATAAAAAGGCCAATGTTTGGAAAATCTTTGTTTTAATCTAGTAAAGATAATTCAGTAAGCATAAGTTGCTCTTTAGCTAGCAATATAACTGAAATAGTTAATATATGTCAGGAAAGCAGCTAATCAGAGCCTTAAATGCTTGCCAGTATATTTTTTTTTTATAAAAAGAATCCAGGATTCAAAGGAAGATATAAAATTAAAATGATATAGTCAGAATATTTTATATAATAGAGTTCTTTTTCCATCCAAATTTTAAGTTAGAACTCATTAAGTATCATTCTCTCCAATTTATGAGATAATTTCTTTTATAATAAATATTCCATCATTCATCATAAAGATTAATATTTTTACTTTCTAGCTATATTTTTTATCAACATCACAAGTTCAATTTTAATTGTATTTATTTTCTTATATGGTATTAAAACTAGATACCAAAAATTTACTTTAGCAATTAAAGATCAGTGGTGTAGCTCCTATGCATAGTTGGTAGTTTATGTAAATTGGTTATAGACTTTCTTCATAGGAACTTGGCAGAAGTATTTAATGTACCACTGTGCTTTCAAATGTTTAGTATAAATAAATATTCAAGGTGTGCAAAGATTTAGCTATAAAGATGCTCATTGAATGGTTGTTTATAATAGTAAAAAATTGGATGCAGCTTGGATGTCCGATAACAAGGTCTTATTTAAATAAATGTTAGCACATCCAAATAATAGATATGTAGCCACTATAAATGATGTTTAAGGATATTTCATAGCAAAAAACATATTAATAAAAAGTGAAAATGATAAAATACAATTTGCAAAACAACCTGTATAGTATGCTGCAGGGTTTTTTTTATTTTTTATTTTTTTGCTTCAGAATATTATGGGGGCACAAACATTTTGGTTACGTAAATTACTTTTGTACCACTTAAGTCAAAAGTCTGTATATATAGTAATAAATACACAAAATATATACATGCAATTCCTTAGTTAATGCTATATTTCCATTAGGTATTAGCGTAAAGAAAACCACCTCAAAATTTTGTGGCTTACAACAACAATTTTTCCCCTACAATTTTATTTGTTGGATGAGAATACATGAGGTCACCTCTGGAAAGAGTATTGACAGAGGGAAGAGGAGGTCTCAGCGCTGAGCCCAGGGACACACCAATGTCCAGGAGTTGGAAAGAGAAGAAGAATCCAGTTGAGGATATTACGAGGGATCAGTCAGTCAAGTAGGAGGTTAACTAGCAAAGTGTGGAGTCCTGAGAGCTAAGTGGAAAAGATGTTTCAAGAAAGAAGTAAAGATAAACTCTCGAGGCTTATGAGATAATGAAGGGGAAAGGAAAATTGGCCACTGACTATTAGATTTTGAAATATGGAAGTCTTTTGCAACCTTGTCAAAAGCTGTTTCATGAAACTGGTTCAAGATAGAATGACAAGTTGGGAAGCAGAGGCATTGAGAATAGCAAATTCTCTAGTTTTATTGAAAAGTGAGTTTGCTTTATGGTGCTGATGCAAAGAATTAACCAATTTTCTGAAGTCACCAAAATGCAGACATTGTTTGTCTCAGGTCTTCCAATTTTTATAAAGAGGATATCTCATATTTAACTTATTTTGTTCACTTATTTATTGTCAGAGGGTAAACTGTTGTCTGCTTGGCAAATCTGCACCCAAATTGGGGAGGAGATTTGTGTTTGGGCTAGTGAGTCTTCCTTATGTAGACCTTTAGTTAACACATTTTTAGCACCCAATCTCCTACCCGATCCTATCTTACTTGGCACTCTCAGCTCCCCATGCTCTGAGATTCTGAAGAGGAAACAGGTTCCCTTTTTGTCTCGGCCTCCTGCACATATTCCTCAGGACACGTTTGCCTTTGTTTCCTTTCCTCTACCTGCTCCATGTCTTGCGGAAGTCTATTACAATGTGTTAATTACTAAGGCCCCTCACCTGTTCCTTCATTTGTGAGTTTATACGATTTCTTTTATTTTAATGGATCTCAGGGAAGAGGGGAAATAAATACATTTATTTAAACTTCCAATTGTATCCAGAATATTTGTGTGCATTTTTTTCTGAGGAGCAGGGAGGACGGGAGGTTGAGGAAGAGGGACAACTGTTATATTATAATCTTTATTCTCCTCCCATGTAAAAATATGGTAATACTTAATTTGAGAAAAGAGAAGGAATTTTAAGAATATTGAATTAGTCATTCTTTGAATAAAGTATGGGCTTATATAGTAGAAATGTAAGTAAACATAAAACAGTTATACTATAGTTTCATAATCATGCATATTGCAATTTTTCTTGGAAAGTGTTCAAATCAGCTATGATATATACTATGTATCTTTAGATGAAAGGCACGGATAGATTATGAGCCCCAAGAATTATTTCAGAAACAATTGAAACAGTACATGGATTGTCAAGGAATTTGAAGGATGTTCTAGAAGGAATGCAAGCCTTTATTTCACGGGAAAATCAAGAGGCAATGCAAAGGAAATTGATGTTATGCTAGATAGTTCTCTACCTAAAGTATTTACATGACTCAGAAAAAAAATGAATGGAAGAAAAAAATAGAAGTGACTCACCTATTACTTCAACGGAGAATTTCAGAATATATATCCACATGTTGTAATAGATGCCATAGTTTGACACATTAAAATCATATGCAGACATATGTACACATATATAATGATATGTATATACTGACATATAAGATATATATGTGTAAACATTACCTAAATATACTACCTAATCTTGATCTGAGAAACTCTATTTTCATAAACCCAAATAATCTTGATGTAAGTTTAAAAAATATCTTTTTTGTCACTTGCGACAAAAATGTCACTTGTGAATTTTGTGTTAAAAAATACAGCATTCGGTACTAACTTTTGCTGCATTTACAACAATGGTTGATAAGCTTGGTTAAAAAAGACAAAGGCTTGTAACATTTTTATAGTAGTTGAATGTAATTCAAAATAGTTAGAAGTGATTTCTCTGATCACAGTAACAGTTTCCTCAAACATAGAAGTATTTAGAAATTTATTTTTGACTTAAAGCTTACCTTGGGATGTGATATCTGATAAAGGAAATGAGTTATGACTGAGTTCCAGAATTCTTAGCTTACTGCATGGAGACCCTACCATTATACCTTAAGTGGAAATTTAAAAAGATAAATGTAGACATAAGGAAACCATGAATAAAATGTTATGTTCGAAGAAGGAAAAAGCAACTTATCCTTTTATTCGTGTTTTCTGCTTTTATTGATAAAAACCTAAAATGAATGATTCCCAGCAACTTTACCTTTCTTGATTGACAGAAAAATATTAGCATTGGAAATTTTTTATAGTGGTGATTTAATTCAAAGCAAATTATGCTAAACTTTTGGAATTTGAATCCTGGAAAACCCTCATTTCAGGAAATAAGAGTAACTAAAAGAACAAATTTATAAGCAATAAAAAACATTATTTTTGACACTGATGAGTCAGTTTATGACAATTCTGACAGACTGAAGTTTATCTTAAGCTTTTTGTAGGAGAAGAAAATAAGAAAATGTTAACCAAATGATAACCTGATTAAAGAACTTTCAAAAACTGTCAATTCTCTACACTGTTGTAGAAGCATTTGTGGCTAATGATTTTTCCTATTTTTAAAGAGAAAATCCGCTAAGGGTTTTATGTATGGAAGACTTGCAATCATTGAAAATGAAAGCTAAAGAAAACTGGGGAGTTTGCCTCCATTTGAAGACTTCCAAACTCAAGAAGTCTCAATTTCTCAAACAGCCCATTGCCATTTTGACCATTCAAAAATCTTTTCTCATGATGTTAGTAATATCAGTGTTAAGGGTAAAATGAACTTTCTTGAAAATGTTTTCAGCCTTGGGGGGGCATCTATTGTAATAAAAATAATGAAAATGAGAGGAGACAGCAAAGAAGAAAGTGGGAAATCAAGTAGAAAGAAGGTGAGAGGAAGCCCTTGTAAGGTCGATGTGAAACAATTAAGAAGGGAATTTGTGGAAAGGGAGGCTGGAGCAGCAGTTGCAAGGAACTCGTGGAGTGGGGGATTCTACCAAGTGTTGATATGGAATGTGGATTCAATCTCCCTTAATTTTTTAAAGATGTGGAAGGAAGAATTGGAAGACAATTTTCACCATCTCTTGGTTGCAACACCCAGCATCTTGAACCTTGTCCAGCCTCCCTTCTTAGGTTGCATATCTTTTATAGATAGACACTCTCTTAAGTGATGTCATTCAGCCACAGTGCGGACAATTGCAATGATGCAAATATCGCTACCTAGGTTGATTTTTGAAAAATGCCTTGCTATATGGTCACACTATACTAAACTCACTTATTTGCCATGTGCCTCAAAAGATAGTCATTTCACTAGTTTGCTACATTTTCCTTGTGATGTTAAAAAAGGACCCAGTGCTTATCAATAATACTTAAATTCAATAATATATAAGGTTCTCATGAAGGTTCTCATAATGCAGACGACAAAACAAAATTAAATGTTCAAGGATTTTATTAGGAGAAATATCTGTGTGAAAGAAAATAAGGAGGGAGCTGGGTAAACTGAGTACATAATAAAATCACAATGCAAATCTGACCCTGAATGAAAAGATGGAGCGCAGGTTGGTTGGCAGTATCCTAGACAGCTCTGCTGTCTGAGGGATGTTTGGCAAGGCTGTCCAGAGAGTGTGCTTGAGCCAAAGTTGCCAATCAGGTGTCCTGTGTCTCCCAACAACAGGCCTGCCTTAGTATTCCTGCATTCTCCATCATTAATTGGGAGCAGCCCATGGAACATGTGATCTTAGCGTAAATGAGGATAGGGATGTCAGAGCCGGACAGCTTGGGTGCATGGTCAGTTATACTTCCTGTGGTCATGGATCTGGGAACTTTATTCTCATGGCCATCACATTGTGCCCCTTACACCACTTGGATCTACTTCTCTATACAAGTCCAAGAACAGCTCCTCTATGGTTTCCATGGGCCTTTCTTCCTGAGGGAAAACTAAGAAGAGGGAAGTTAGTGGAATAAACTAAAGTTCCCATTGCTAGAATTGATCTCTGGGTTGTAATTTGTATTCTTCCTTTGTCTCCCTCACTCTTCATTCTACATTCCCTTCATCTTCAGTGATTCCCTCAGCTGGTCTTGGTGGCTTGCTTGGTGGTATGAACCAAACCTTCATTCTTGAAGTATGGGAACCCTTGATTTTCAGACCTTTCATGGTCCAGTTGCTTCATATGACTGTCCGTATTTACAATGTTGCAAGGACGTATTGAGTCTTCCAAATGGACAACCTAGTTTCACATACTCTCCTGTCTCCATTGTGTAAGCAGCTCTATATCATTCTGCTGATCAGAATCAATTACCGTTCCTGGTATAGTAACTCCTATTTTCCTCCATTGGACCCTGGGCTACCAGGAGTCCAAAGTTTCCAGATAGCAGACAAAACTTGTAATTTGAGGAGATTCTTGGTGTGTTCCCTGGAAGAGCCCAATATTGTGAAGACAGGAAGCACAAAATCCTCCAGTAAACCATTGTTGGATTCTCCTTGGTTCTTGGACCCATGTATCTTTCCTATTAGGGACAATGTACTTTATACGGTTGTCTGTTTGATAAACACACTGTATCCTGAACGATGGCACTCCATCCTTTCAATGTTTACTCAATGCTGGCACTTGAGATGTACATTTAGAAGGCTATTTCAGCATTCTATGAGGCTGGCTCCCTCCGAGTGGTATGGTGTGTGTTATGAGTAGTGGACTCCATGATAATGGGCCCACTCCCATACTTCATTTGCTGTGATGTGAATCCTTAAGTAAGATGCTATGCTGTGTGGGATCCCATGTCTACGGATCAGGCATTCTGTTAGCCACTGGATAATAAGACCTGCTGAAGTTCTGTGGACAGGAAAGACAAAACTATGCCCAGAATAACTATCTATTCCAATAAGATAAACCAAGATGGAAGTAGGGCAATGTAGTCAACTATCTAATTGATTTATTTTAAAAAATGTCATATCAGAGACTCAGTGTTAGTCTCTGTCACTGATAAATTGGACATTTGGCAGTAGCAATAGTTAGATCAGCTTTGGTAAATAGGTGTGATAGTTAATTTTACGTGTCAACTTCACTGGGTTAAGGAATGTCTAGATAGCTGGTGAAACGTTATTTCTGGATGTATTTGTGAGGGTGTTTATGGAATAGATTAGTATTTGAATTAGTAGACTAAATGAAGAAGGTATACTCTTACCAACATTGGCAGGCATCATCCAATACATTGAGGGTCCAACTAGAAAAAAAAGGTGGGAGAAGGGAAAAATTCTCTCTTTCTTCTTTAACTTGAACATCTATCTTCTCCTGCTCTTGTACATTAAAGCTTCTGTTTCTCATGCCTTCAGACTTTGGGACTTACACCCATGCTGCTCCCCTCCCCTTTGGCCTCCATAGTCATGTCAGCAAATTCCCATAATAAATCTCCTCTTGTCTATCTATCTATCTATCTATCTATATCTATATTATTGATACTGTTTCCCTGGAGAACTCTGACTAGAAGAGTAGGAGTCCATGTTGTCAGACTTTAGCTTTTTCCACTGTGGCCATTTCGTTTAGGTGCCCATCATGCTAGTTCTGTGATGGCTGATAATGCAGGGTGGATAATGCCAATTGCATGAGTCTTTTTATCTACTTGGCTGTTAAATACCTTTTCCCTGGTGGAAGCTTTCTAATAGACACTGAGTGATACATAGATCTTCACACCTTGTGCCCACCCCTATATGTACATTAGCATGCCTATACCCTAGACCTCTTGGTCTCTAATATTCCTATTATTTTTCTTTCAGGCTACTGAACAGAGGGGCTGGCCATAGGCCATTGGTCATTACCCAGAAATCTATATGTATTCTTACCTTGGCTACTTCTCTTTCCACACAAAATGGATGACCAAGTGCACTGCCTATAGCTCTACCAGTGGGAAGATTTTCTTTGCACTCCATTGTTTTCTCAAGGGCAACCCTGAGTGTGGCTGTAATGTAGCCACTATCCATATTTTACTTGCATCTACATATTGAGGCAATCCATCCATAAATCAAATTCAGATTTTTTTCCTGCTCTTTTAGATGGTGTTATAGGAAACCCTATACAGCCATAAGTGCAAATCACGGAAGGGACACTGGTGCAACTGTGGTGGGTGACATGTGGTCTGGGTTACCTGCTCATGTCCACTGAACTGTGTAACTGTGTATGGGCCTGTGTGATATTATGACTTTGTTGGTTTAACAGAATCCTGTTCATAATGAGCAGTTTTGGATGCATGGTCAGTATGTTCCATAATTAAACGTTCTGTCTTTACCAGAGCCAAATAATACACACGAGTTATTTCTCAAAGGATGAAAAATTTTCTACTGTTCCTGGCCTTACTCCAGAATTTCAGGGGCCTGTGTTTCAATTCTTCCCATGGAGCTTGCCATAAGTTCCACATTGTACCTTTTTCATCACTATAGGGTCTTCTGTATCCTCCAACACTATAGAAAATGATATAACCCAGATGAGGCTGATTGCATCACAGTCTGGACTTGCTGTAACACCCTTTCTTGCTCCTCCATTTGTGTGTTTTTGTTTATTACTTGTTTTGTTTTTTAGTTTTAGGTGGTAAGCAGCACTCTTGTTAGCTGCCCATCTTTCTTTTCTGCTTTTAAGATGGCCAAGCTCTGCTAACTATTTTCACAACTCTCTGCAAGTTAAACCCCTTGACTATCTCTCCAACTTTGCTTATCATTATGGTAATTGAAGCCTCCTATCTGGCAGTTCAGTGCCATCAGCTAGTTTTTATTACTTAGAGGAAGGGGCATTATCACCACGGATGTTAAAGAGCCTCTCTCTGTAACTACCTCTCCTACTATCATCCCTAGCCTGGAGAGAACTATCACTGAGTTGTCTAGTGACTCTGGTATCCCTCTCCCCAGCATATTCATGATGGCCTGGTGAAGGGTATCTCCTCTTGAGGATTTGTCTGTATATGACATGCTATTCAACATGCTCACTTCCCTCAGCATCATTATTCCTTGCTCCACTATCTGCCAGGGCAACACTGGTACTTTTATTTCAGTGAGAGTTGGCTGTCACCTTTTATGGACCTTTCAAAGCTATCCCAGCAGCAAGTTTTTCCCATCTCCTGGATTCCTTGCTAGGATGTTACATTCATGTCCTTAGAAAGTTCATCTAAGACAATTGCTTGCCTAGCCTTAAATTCTGGTCTCCTTTATCAAACACCCTCAAAATTCAATCTTTCCTTTGCTCATGCCAGTATATGACAGTTAAGTCTTTTTTTTTTTCTTTTTTATAATTTTTTATTTCAGCATATTATGGGGGTACAAGTGTTTAGGTTATGTATATTGCCCTTGCCCCACCCGAGTCAGAGCTTCCAGTGTGTCCATCCCCCAGACGGTGCACACTGCACACATTAGCTGTGTATATACCCATCCTTTCCTCCCCCCTCCCATCTGCCTGACACCCAATGAATGTTATTCCTATATGTGCACTTAAGTGTTGATCTTATAATTTTTTGAGTACAGTCTCTTTACTCCCTTATCAGGAGTAGCATATCCTTAGCCAGATTATGCTGTGATTTAACCCTATTTATAACCTGCCAGGCAGAAGTGGATGTGGGGGCAGCCTCTATGGCAGTGTGGTACCTGTTAACTTTATGAAGGAGTAGCTTCTGCAACATCTTCCAGCCCAAGAGAAGCACTGGCTCTTACTAAGGAAGAATGAGCTACCTTTGCAAGCTCAGAGGATCCAAGGGCAGCCAGCAGGTTGAATAGTCAGCATCCTCAGGGTCATCCATTCAAATTACCCTGTCCCATTTTTCAGGATCTTAGGTTTTCCCTAATGGGGCCCTCATCTTTATATAACAAACCTGCCTTAGCTGAGCATTTAAGCATCTATGGAGCTCTGTGACTCTGACAATAATCTTTAGCCTGTCACTTAATTATGTTTACCCTTTCACTACAGGTAATAAGATCCTCTTTGTAAGGTACAACTGAGACTCTCTAGTTCACAAACTTAGCCATAAACTCCTTATTAACAACCATCGGTCTCTCAATATCCTTCTGAAGGGCATCCTACCTTGCTGTCTTTGTAGACATTGTTTCCCCCATTTTTTAAATGTCAGAATCATTACACCTGCCATAGTATTTTGCTTCACAAAGACTTTTTGCTATTTCGCCATTGGTGAAATCTTCAGTAACTGAGCCGCCACATTGTACCAAAGACTACCCATGCCCCACATACTAACTAGGATATTGTCCTCTTAACCTACCCAGTAGTGGCAAATCTTCATCTTACACATTTGCTCAGATCAGTTTCAGTACCACTGCCTAGTTCTCCAAGAAGTAGACCCAAGATGGATTAAACATGCAATTATTTTATCAGAGAAAACACCTCTGAGACCTAAAATAGTGAGGAGGTCTGGTAAGGCTGGGGGTACCTTCAAATCACAATCTGAATAAAAGACAGGGGGAGGGAAATGCTCTTGTCAGTGATGTTGCCTAAGGAAGTTTCAACAAGGGCTTTACGGAGTCTTCAAGCCAAAGTCAGCCATCAGAGGAGTCCCATGTCTTCCAGGAATGGGCATTACTTAATATCCCTGCTATGTTCCATCACTAGCTGGGAGAAGCCCATGGGCTCACTGCAAATGCCACAATGGATTTCACAACACAACATCTGGGGCCCTTGGTTAGTTGCATTCTCCCTAGAGGGAGGTAGACAATGTCCATGCTCATGGCTTTCACACAGAGAAAAGCTTTTACTTCCAAAGTCCTTTCCCATTCTGCCTCCATTTTCTTCCTTGTTTGTTTTAATTTATGAATTTAGTACTTGTTTTCTGATTATTTTTACTAATATAAATGTGTATAGCAGGGGATTCCCAGTCAGGAGGACCTGCGTTAAATCACTGTTATACTACCACATGACTTTAGATTGACAAGTAAGATGACTCCTCTAGTGTCAATTTTCTCATTTAAAAAATACTCAAATTGCAAACTTGTGCTGAGAATACATGAAACTGGGTTTGTAATAGGACATAATGTTATATACCAACTTATTTGTTTATTGTCTTTTCCTTTCCTGTTCTCCCAACTCCATGTGCCTTCCACTAGAATATAAGATCCATGAGTCCGAGGGGCATTTCTGAATTGTTCACTGCTGTATCGCCAGCATGAGTATGATGCCTGACACATAGTGGGTCCTAAAACAGTATCTGTTAAATGGATGAGTTAACTCGTTTAGCTAAGTATTTGAGATATAGTAGGTCTCCAATACATGAGATTTCTCATTTTCCCTTAGTGTGAATGAGTACTTTTTTTACTGTATTTTATATTGCTTCCTATGTACATGCCAAGAATGACCTTCCTGATAGAAAAATTTTCAGGAAAATAGTGAAAGAAATCATGACGGCCAAAGATTTCTGTGACCATTTGAGCAGGGATGTGAAACAAGTGGATATGGATAAATCACAGGTAACTATTTTGGGGATTATTTTAAATTCGAATTATTTTATAATTTTATAACTGAACATTAAACTTATTATTGACTTAGAATGTTTTATTTCAAATACATATTTTTAATTCACTCCACCATCTAAGAAATGTTCACTATATTCTAGATACTATATGCTAGACTTATAAACACACATTTAGAAGTTAAGTTGGCTGTCTGTGACTGGCAAGCTTTCTTAAACAGTGAACTAGAAAAAGACAAGTCATTATTAGAATTCCATTCTTGACACAGAACTCTCCATTATTTGATACAAGTGTATGTTATTGTGCCTGGCCTGCCAGCATGCCCAAGGCCCTAGTTTTTCAAAGGACTGTGAACTTTCTTCCAGTAGTATATCAGGGCACAAGAGTATATCTTAGCAATAGTAAACAAGTTCCTATCAAGTGTGTGCTCTAATATAGAGTTGGGCAGAAAGAAAATCAGGCTAGCATTGTAGATTGTGAAAGCCACTGAGCGGGGACCATGTCTAATTCTGTGTTCAGTACTTGATTTTTAAATGAAAGAAAAGTGAAACAATTTCATTTCTGACTATTGGAGTTTCTCATTTGAAGAAAAATAAGTTTTTCACCAGAGCTTAGTAGAAGACTACACAGTAGGAGCTTGGAACTTATTTTAAAACATATGAGCTTTTGTGTAATAACTATTTATTTCAGTTTCTTGATGGTTTAACAAGTTTAATATTTTCCCTGAATTATATCACAAATGTTATAAAAATTTTATTAATCTTAAAAATGAATAATAGACAAATGTGCTTTTGAAATGTGAACTGAATTTATAAATTTAAACCCTGATTGGAGCTTATTTAAAATGATTAATTTTTTAAAATTCTTTACTGAGTAACACTATGTATAAAATAGTAATGGATCTATAGGATTTTCCCATTGTTAAAGCCTTTTTCTCAGGATAACACATTTTATTAAACTAGCTTTTAAAAAATTATGCTTAAAAATGACAACATTTTATTGCTGAGTAGTATTCCACTGTATGTATATAGTATATACAATAATTTCTTTATCCTTTAACTTGTTGATAGACATTAAGTTGTTTCTAGCCATGACTGTGTTTCTAATTCAGCTGCCATTATTATTTGTATACATGTCTTTTTGTGGACATACATTTTCATTTCTCTTAAATAAATATCTAGGTATAGAATTGCTGGGTTATATGGCAAGCATATGTTTAACTTTATAGAAATTCCCAATTGTTTTCTAAAGTGTCTAAACCATCTTATATTCCCATTGGCAATATAGTTTGATTTCCTTTACTTCCTCACCAACACTTGATATCATAAATCTTAATTTTTAACCATTCTAAAGTATATATAATGGCATCCCATACTGATACATGCAACAATGTGGATGGGTCTTAAAAACTTGAAGATGAATTAAATAAATCATTCACAAAAAAGAATATATACTATAAGATTTCATTTATATGAAATTCTAGAAGGAAAATCTAACCTGTAGTGACAGAAAGCAGATCAGTAGCTGTTTGGTACCAGGAATAGGACTGAGGATTACCTGCAAAGCAGCACAATAAAGGGAACTTTTGGGGATCATGGAGATATTCTGCATTTTTATTATAATAGTGGTTGCATTAGTTGTATATATTTGTCAGAATTCATCAAACTGCACACTTAAAATGGGTGAATTTAATTGTATGTATCCTACATATCAGTAAAACTGATATAAAAACAAACATCAAGCCTGCTTTTGATTATTAACAAAAAATTTTAAACATGTCTGCTTGCCATTTTTAGGCATAGAAAGCATTTTAAGAACTTGAAGCAAGGTTACAAGCAATCCACAAAATCAAACATTTTTCCTTCCAGGGAAGCATATCTATAAAAGCTGTCTGAATATCTTGCATTCTGTCAGACTCAACCAAGTCCTTATACATGGAGAGTAAAATTATGATCAGATGGTCCATTGGGTCAGGTTCTGATATGTCTAGTTTACCAAAATCTGAGTGTTTGTTAACGATAGTTAAATTAATACATGTTATTTGTAAAAAGCAATGCAGGGGAAGAGAGCATCCATCATTCTACCACCTAACGGCAATTACTGTTCATATTTTGGAGTATTTCTTCATTTTTAATGCAATTTTTACATGTCTCATAATATGGTAAGTGCTATTTTGTAAGTGCATTTTCACTCAATGTTAAATCATTAGCATTTTCCCAAGTCATTAAACATTCCATAAACATCACTTTAATAACTGCATAATAGCTTATTATATGCCTTGTACCATCATTAAATATCACTCTTTTAATGTCATTTAGAAATTTTTTTTTCTGAACAGCAGACACATTGCCTAGTCCACTGAAAATTCTCCAAAAATTTTGTGGAATGAATGAACGAGTCATTAATATTGTGAAGAACATCTTTGCACCACAATCTTTGTATTTTGTGATTAACCTTAAGATAAATTCCCAGAACTAAAATGTCTGTGACAAACACATAAAAAATGTTAAAGGCACTTGATTCAGTTGTCAAAAGGTTTTACCTTAGAAAAAAAGGCAAAATAATATACTGTATATGGGATTCCAAAAGTTAACTAAGGCGGATTTTAAAATAATTAAATGTGTTTTAGAGAGTTATGGTTCATTTTTAACTATTACTTTTAATAGTATTAATATATTGGTATGATCAATTAGAGGCAGAACACTGGCCTTTTTTCTTTCCTTTTTTCTTTTTTAAATATAACCTCATGGTGGTCCTATCTCTAAGAGCATCTTGGTTTTAGATTGCTTCTGATCCCTCTACATTTCTTTCAGTCCAGTTTCTAAATTCAAGGCTTTTTGCCTTGATTGTGGCTTCTGCTGCTATGTTTTGCCACCACTGCCTTTTTTCTCCTCTTTTTGTAATTTGGCTGCCATTCTGACAATTACCGAGCAGCAGATACCATGAAAACACATAACTTCTCCGTGGAGATGATTGTGGTGGAAGAGTTTACACTTTTTTACTTGGTGCTCTGCTCTGCATAAATCTTCCCTGGCTTATTTTCCCAGTGCAGCATCAATCATGAGCCTGTGATCCCTTTTTGTACTCATCCCTCTTTGCACATATCTCTCCAAGCAAACTTTCTCATTGCCCAAAGGGGCCAGTCTTGAGCCTTAGTGAACACATGTCAGGTCTTGCTCTTCAAGCTGGCTGTACAGGTGAGAGTGCTGCCTTAGGATCTGGCTCTATGGCCAGAGACTGCCCCAATGCTGGCCTCTGTCTTCCAGCCTGTTCTCCTTCTGATTTCTGCCCTTAATATGTGGGGAGTGGCTCTTTATCCTGTGGCAATGATAGGGAGCTGGAAAAAAAATTTTCTTACCATATTGCTGCTAGCACATTAACCTGTGAAAGGCTCTTGATTTCTTTATGGCATTTTCCAGTTTCATCATTTCCAATTTTCGTTATTTATAGTTTTGGGGCAGTTGCTTAACATAAAAATATTGTGATTTATTTTCAAACTACTACTCCCAGGAAAGCTGGGAGAGAAGGCATTTTTTAAACACCAATTAGACAAATAATGTCATGTACTCATCTAGGCCATGTGCAAGCCTTTAATCTATATCTCTATGACCAAAATAACCAAACTAGCATGTTGTCTTGTAGTTTAGCCATCTTTTTTTTTTTTTTTTTTTTTTTTTTTTGAGACAGGGTCTCACTCTTTTGCCCGGGCTAGAGTGAGTGCCGTGGCGTCAGCCTAGCTCACAGCAACCTCAGACTCCTGGGCTCAAGCAATCCTTCTGCCTCAGCCTCCTGAGTAGCTGGGACTACAGGCATGTGCCACCATGCCCGGCTAATTTTTTTCTATATATTTTTAGTTGTCCCATTAATTTCTTTCTAATTTTAGTAGAGACAGGATCTCGCTCTTGCTCAGGCTGGTCTCGAACTCCTGACCTCAAACAATCCACCCGCCTCGGCCTCCCAGAGTGCTAGGATTACAGGCGTGAGCCACTGCGCCCAGCCAGTTTAGCCATCTTAAGAATTAAATCCATATTGCACATACACAGCTTGGTTGTCTTTTGCAAAGATGAATCTGGAAAAAATAAAATGTTTGGAGCAGCTCAAATGATGAAGTGACAGCATCTCCATATTTCATATATGTTTCAACTTAGGAAGGGACATTTATTCTTTCACTTCCTTTGAATAGAGTTCAGGAAATTTCTATTTCCACGAACTTTAACATTTTTATGCAGATTTGTAAGACCCGTGAAAAAAACCGGTTTGCTGCTTCCTCCTGGGATATGTATTAAAATTGAGGTTAAAAAGCCTGAATGTTTTTTTCAGAAAGGCTCAAATATGTCACAAGGTCACATTGCTTACATGTGACAGTGAATAAAGCTGTGATATTTTGAAACCCAATTCAAAGCTTTTTAGACCAATCAATACTGCTCTTCAATTTTAAAATGCTTTTCTCCTCATTATAAATGAGGTAAGAGAGAATATGTAAGTGGTTAGTCAAAAGTGTGGCAAAATTCCCCTGGCAATTGCCCATTTTCTTGACTCCATTTCATGAGGACTTATCAGAACTACTGGCTGAGTAAGGGTCGAGGGTTCTGGGGAAACAGGTGTCACTCAGACCATTCTACTTGACAGTGGCAAGTACCGAGGTCACTGACCCAGTGGAAGGAAAACAGGCCTAACATCAGTGGCAAGCTGTACATTTGACATTCTTTGCCCTCCTTTTTACATTTGTTTTCTTTCTGATTCACACTGAATCTTCTCTTTTTTCAACAACATGGAGAATACATGTTGTTTCTGTGCTCTAGAAGGGCTCAAGTCAAATGATACCTGTAGAATTTTGAAATTAAGACAGGATAAAAAGTTGTTTTTGGTTAGTGCTTGGGTAATTTGATGATAAACTCTGACTTCTGTCAAGAGGTATAAATAAAATACACCTTACGGATGAATTAGAGACAATGAAATATCTTTTCTGGTTCACTGTACTTTGACTTTATTATTCCTACAAACATTAAGTGGACACAACATATCGCTTTTTCATATGACTTCTTTTATATTTTTCTCTTTTCCTTTTTTTCTGATTTCTATTTCTCCACTTCTCTCAATCTCAATCTTTTATACCCTCACACACACACACACACACACACACACACACACACACACACACACAATTAGACTTCCTTCTTTGAATAACAGAGAAGTTTTATGTAATATTTTGAGATTTTTATCTTAAGAGTATGTATTAAGGGATGAAAGTTGAACACACTTTGATATATTCCTTGAAAAATAGCTGTAAGTCATCTTTCTATTTGGTGCCTACCACAAAAAATTAAAATATTCCTGTTTTTTCTGTATTTTTAAATTCCTTTTAAAGTAGCAATCCTCTGCAAAGATGCCATCAGGAAGCATTAAGTGACTTTAAATAATTCTGTAAAATATCATAAAGAGTAGATATTTCACCAGATAATCCCAATAATATTTTATAGCTTATGTGGTCTGCAACCCTCTAATACTCTACAATATTTATGAAGACAATTGGGAATTAATTTACTAAGTATTGAGTTTAAAACCACTAGAGGATATTCCATTGCTAAAATAGTATCACTACAGATGAAAAAAATTGTAAAAAGTACATCAAGATGCAAATGACAGTTAAAAGAAATATCACGATGTACTGTGATGGAATGGTAATGTTACGAATATCTATTGGTATATGCTAGCAATTTAAAAAATCTGTTTTTTGTAAACAGAATAGGCACATTTAATCCACATCTGTCAGATTCAGACTTGAACAGCTAAAGGAAAAACTAAAGGCAATGATTTTACTCTTTTCATATTTATAAGGAAATGTTACACAGATCAATTCGTAAGCTTGCTTCTTTTCTGATAAGACAAAATACATCAATTGTTACCATTTCGTACATGTTTCTTTGTTTTATTTTTCAGGCTCAACTTTCCTACATAATTAAGGATTTGCAGTTTGAGCAATGCCAAGAACCACATCTGTACTGAAATCAATTATCTGTGTTTGGTAAGTGGGGCAGGAAATACTTTATAAATATTTTTCATGGGCAGCAAATTGTATATTCATGCTTTATCCATGATTTTATTGAAGACGCTTAAGAAAATTTCTAAGCAACACTTAAAATTATTTTCTCTAAACTGCTTTATATTTTGGCCACATGTAGGGGACTTACTTTTATTTTTTATTTATTTATTTTTTTTTTGAGACAGAGTCTCACTCTGTTGCCTGGGCTAGAGTGCCACGGCGTCATCCTAGCTCACAGCAACCTCAAACTCCTGGGCTCAAGCGATCCTCCTGCCTCAGCCTCCCAGGTACCTGGGACTACAGGCATGCGCCACTGTGCCCGGCTAATTTTTTCTGTTTTTAGTTGTTTGGCTAATTTCTTTCTATTTCTAGTAGAGATGGGATCTCGCTCTTGCTCAGGCTGGTCTCGAACTCCTGAACTCAAGCAATCCTCCCACCTCGGCCTCCCAGAGTGCTAGGATTACAAGCATAAGCCACTGCTTGGGACTTACTTTTATGGATATGTTTAATCTATTATATTCAAAGCCAAGAAGTCTAATTTTCTGACATTTTTAAATAAAATATAGTTAAGAACAACAGTAAATGCCTTTGTATAATCTATTTGAATCTGGCACTTTAACTTTTCATCAAAGTTGAGCTCAAAGCAAAGTAGTTCTAACTGATCATAAAAAAGAAAACACACCTCTTCATTATTATTTCTTTCATCACTTTATTTGATAAAGCATAGGAATTTAGAAGTCCTGGGACATTATACCTCAACTGTTTATTCCATCTTCCTCGGATAGTAAGAATTCATAAAATTTGTCAGTATGTTATTGTCATCTATTCAATCATTTACATTTCATGACAAAACAGTGGGCAACTGTAGGGAAAGTAGTAATGGAGAATATGGAAGAATTAATACAAGGTATCAGGATACAAAAACATAGTACAAGGAAACAAAAGGTAGAGAAACAAAAAAGATGATAAAATGTGAAATAATTAGTATGGAGTACTAATTATTCATTCAATAAGTATCATTGAATAGCTACTATGTTCTAGACACTAATCTATTTCTATGATTTGCCACCGACCACTTAATAGAGAAATAATTTTTCTGATATTAAAATTGTTCTGATAAATATTTTCTGATATCAAAACAATGGCTATTTATTGTAAAAACATTTCTAATATAGAAAAGTTTAAAGAGAAAAATTTTTTAAAATCTTTACTAACATCTTTGAATATGAGGCATTACCAATATTTAGTATATTTTTTGCATGTATATTGTTTTTGTTGAATTGCAAATCTTCTAAATATTGAGCTCTAAATTCCACTTTTATAAAGTTAACATTGTTTTATGATCATTTTCCCATTATATTAACTATTTAAAATATAATTTTAAATGACTATAATATTTCAACAAATGTACATGTGTGCTAAAATCTATTTAATCCTTTCCCTACTCTTGGGCATTTGAGTTATTTACAGTGTTTTGTTGCTTTAGGTGACATTACAATGAATTTTCTTATTTGTAAATCTTTGTTGTGCTTCAACATACTTTCATAAAATAAATTTTTGAAAGTGTAACTATGACTATAAAAGTGATAATCAACAAAATTATTTCAATTTAAATGTCTACCAGTAGTTTGAGATTATACTTAATTCTTCATTCCCTCTCTCCCACACCCCATGATGTATAACACTTAAAAAAAGGCAATTACTAGAAAAAGTTTGTTGATAAAAGGGATAAAGACTAATATTTTCCTTTAATTTGCATTTCTTTGCTTACCAGTGTGGTTGAATATTTTTCATATGTTTATTAAGCATTTATAGTCTTTTTCATATCATAATAGCTCTAGTGAATGATTAGTCATTTTCTCATTGATTGTTAAATGTATTATATAATTAATAATATATAATATATAATTATAACATATTATATATAATTATAATATATGTTATTATATGTTATAATATATGTTAAGTTATATGTTATATAATTATATGTATATTATATAATATATAATAATATGTGTAATTAATAATGTAATTATTATATTTTATATTATAAATTTTATTTTATATTTGTACAAATTTTCCCAAATATTGTTTGCCTTTTCATTTTTTTTATATATTTGTCTTAGTGAATTTTGACCATACTTAAATCCTTGGAGTTTTCCATCATGATTTCTTTATTTGCACTTCTGCTTCAAGTTGGTTTCCATCTAGAGAATAGAAAGGTAAAATGATAGAATTTTCTTCCAATTTTTATTTTATCATTTAATACTTTAATCCTTGTGAAATAATTTTGGATTATGATATGAAATATTAGTTCTGATACAGCTATTTTTACTAGTGATTTTTTTTTCAGGTGAACTGTAGAATCATTTTCCCATGTTGCTTGAAAAAATAGGAAAATAAGCCTATTAAAATAAATAGGATATAAAGTATAGGAAATTTGTCTTTCAAATATTGATTAGGATTGCATTAAGTATCTACATTTAAATAATTGTCTTAATGTAACAAAGAATTGATATCGTTTAAATTTTACAGTTACATCCAGGAAACCCCTATGTCTCTTTATTCAAATAACACTATAAAGAGTAAAGTAATATTTCACTAAATTATTTACTAGGCAATCTCAAGTTTTTGTTTAAATTGTTTTTTTGTGTATTATTATTTTGATGACATTTAATTTCTATTTTACTCAAATTTATAACTGATTATTAAAGGTAATAGCAGAGAGAATGAAAGTGGAATATAGCATTATGGTAAGAGCTTAAACTTTTGATTCAAATATGCCCAGTTTTTGAATCCTAACTCTGGAAAATTGCATATTTCAGTAAAATTGTTTACCCACCAAAAATTTTTATTATTCACATATGAGGATGAAAGATACTTGAAGATATATAAGATAACCAGGAATATCACCAATATACACGTGCTGCTTCTGTGGGAAGTACGTAAGAGCTCTAATAAGATGAACAAAAGAGGGAGCGCAAGACAGAGGAGGTTAAAGAAGAGGGAACAGCTGGGATCAATAAAACTTATGATATACTATTACATGCAAATGGATAAATTAACTGGGAATATCTAATATAAATGCTAAATTATGATTCTTCAAAAAGAAAGGATATTCAGCAAAAGAAATTTTAATAACCATATTGAATTAAAAATATGTAACTATCTCTACACAACATAGAGGTTCAGGTTTGAAGTGAGAATGGGTAGGGGAAGGGAATAAGGAAGTAAAATTGTTCCAAATGTCTCCTCTTCAAGAAGAAAGGGGGGAAAAGAGTGGTGAGGGAGGAAATGAAATTATAAGGAAACTTTAAAAAGTTCATGGAAAGAGGGAATTAAAGGATAAAAATAAAAAGTATAAACTTTATTCCTTGCCATAATCTCCATCAAGCTCAAAACACATTTGTGAGATTTGATGCCAGCCATTTAGTCCGTCTCTAAAGAACAGAGGGTCCTGGGAATTTAACTATGTCAATGCAGTCTTTCTTACATTATTAACTGAAGAAAAATGTGTGCCCTTTAAAGATATTTTTAAGGTTAAGGAAAAAAACAAAGTCAGAAGGAGCCAAGTCCAGACTGTAAGGTATATGTCCAATGATTTCCCATCAAAACTCTTGCAAAATTGCCCTTGTTTGATGAGATGAATGAGCAGGAGGATTGTTATGGTGGAGAAGGTCTCTATGGTGAAGCTTCCCCAGGCATTTTTCTGCTAAAGCTTTGGCTAATCTTCTCAGATACTCTCATAATAAGCAGATATTATCATTCTTTGGCCTTCCAGAAAATTAACAAGCAAAATGTCTTGAACATCCCAAAAAACTGTTGCCATGAGTTTTCTTCTTGATTGATCCAATTTTGCTTTGCCTGGACCACTTTCACCTTTTGGAAGCCATTGCTTTGGTGGTGCTTTGTCTTCAGGATTGTACTGGTAAAAGCATGCTTCGTCTCCTGTTACAGTTCTTTGAAGAAATGTATCAGGATCTTATCCCATTTGTTTAAAATTTCAATTGAAAACTCTGCTCTAGCAAGAGGTCTTTCGATATTCTTTACATTTTCAAAGAACCAACTTTTTGTTTCCTTGATCTTCTGTATTATTTACTTGTTTTAGATTTTATTTAGTTCTGCTTTTACCTTAGCTATTTCTTTTTTTCTGCCGGCTATGGGTTTGGTTTGCTCTTCCTTTTGTAGTTCCTTGAGACCTGTCATTAGATGGTTGATTTGTGATATTTCTGCTTTTTTTAAATGTATGCATTTAAAGCTATGACTTTTCTCCTTAGGACTGCTTTTGCTGAATCTCATAGATTTTGATACCTTGTATGTGTGCCCTTTGTCATTCAGTTCAAGGAATCTTTTGATATCTATCTTAATTTCATCATTAATCCAATAATCATTCAGCACTAGGTTGTTTAATTTCCATGACTTTGTATAAAATTGGTTGTTTCTCCTGGTGTTGATTTCTAGTTTTTTTCCACTATGATCTGAGAAGATATATGGTATGATTTCTACTTTTTTGAATTTGATGAGCCACAATTTGTGGCCTAAAATATGATCAATCTTGGAAAATGTTCCATGTGCTGATGAGAACAATGGATAATCAGTAGTTTTTGGTTAAAATCTGTTTTAAATGGCTGTTAGGTCTATTTATTCTAGAGTCCCATTTAAGTCCAGTGTTTCTTTATTTATTTTCTGCTTGAAATGATCTGTCCAGTTCTATCAGTGAGGTGTTGAAGTCCCCAGGAATTATGATGCTGCTGTTTAACTCTTTCCTTAGATCTAGTAGGAATTTCTTTATGAATCTGGGTGCTCCTGTGTTAGGTGCATAAATATTTAGGATTGTCATGCCTTCTTTTTGAATTGCTCCCTTTTAGCATTATATAAGGACCATTTTTTGTCTTTCTTTACTATTGTTGATTTAAAGTAAATTTTATCTGATACAAGAATGGCTATACCTGCTTCTTTTTGGTTACTATTTGCGTTAAATATTTTTTCCATCCCTTAACCTTGAGTCTGTAAGAGTCCTTGTGGGTTAGATATGTTTCCTGGAGACAACAGATACTTGGCTTGCATTTTTTTTCCATTTTGCCAGCCTATGTATCTTGAGTGGTAAATTCAAACCATTCATGTTGATTTTTAGAATCTATATGTGCGATGCTATTCTGTTGATCTAGTTGGTTAGTTCTTGGTGCCTTTTTTTTTACCTCCTGTACTGTTATTTTATATGAACTCTAAGCCTTAGCTTTGGAGTGGTTTTATGCTGATAGGTGACCATTGTGCTGATCCATATGTAATGAAGTTCTGAGTATTTCCTGCAGGGCAGGTCTGGTCTTGACAAATTCCCTCAGTGGGTACTTGTCTGGAAAAGAAAGGACCATAATAAGCTCAATCAGAAATGCAAAAGGAGATATTACAACTAATACCACAGAAATACAAAATATCATCTGGGAATACTGTGAAAATTTCTTTGTACACAAACTTGAAAACATAGTGGAAATGTACAAATTCCTGGAAACACACAACCTCAAAAGAGTCAATCATGAAAAAAGAGAATTCCTGAACAGACCAAAATCAAGCAACAAAATTGAACACCACTAAAAACTCTTCAAAAAAAAAAAAAAAAAGCCCCAGACCAGACAGATTCACAGCCAAATTTTATCACACCTGCAAAGAAGACTTGGGACCCATAGTGCAGATATTATTCCATAACCTTGAGAAGGAGGGAATTTTTCCTAACTCATTCTATGAAGCCATCACCTTGATACCCAAGCAAGGAAAAGACACAACCCAAAAAGGAAACTACAGACCAATATCCCTCATGAATATAGATGCAAAAATCCTCAGTAAAATACTATTAATAGCAAACCAAATTCAATAGCACATCAAAAAAATAATCCACCATGACTAAGTGGGCTTCATTCCTGGGATGCAAGAATGGTTCAACATACAGAAATCAAGAAATGTGATTTACCACATAAAAAAAAGGAAAAACAAAGATCATATGATCATCTCAATAGATGCAGAAAAAGCATTCCACAAAATCCAGCACCCTTTCATGATAAAAACCCTCCATAAACTAAGCATAGAAGGAACATTTCTCAAAATTATAAAAGCTATATATGACAAACCCACAGACAACATCATACTGAATGGGAAAAGCTGAAACAATTTCAACTAAGAACTGGAACAACACAAGGATGCCCATTGTCACTACTTCTATTTAAAATAGTATTGGAAGTCCTAGCCAGAGCGATCAGGCAACAGAAAGAAATTAAGTGTATCCAAACTGGGAAGGAGGAGATCAAACTATTGATTTTGCTGATGATATGATCTTATATCTAGAAAACACCAAAGATTCCACCAAGAGACTCCTGGAATTGATAAATAAATTCAGCAAAGTCTCAGGGTAAAAAATCAATGTACACAAATCAGTAGCATTTCTATATACCAATAATAGTCAAGCTGAGAGTCAAATCAAAGACTCAATACCATTCACAACAGCTGCAAAGAGAATAAAATACCTAGGAATATACTTAACCAAGGAGTTGAAAGGTCTCCAGAAAGAGAACTACAAAACACTGAGGAAAGAAATCACAGATGACACCATACAAATAGAAAAACATATCTTGCTTATGGATTGGTAGAATCTACATTGTTAAGATGTCCATAGTACCCAAAGTGATTTACAGATTTAATGGAATCCACATCAAAATACCAATGTGACATTTCACATATCTAGAAAAAATAACTCTACACTTCATTTGAAGCTAGCAAAGAGCCCAAATAGCCAATTAAATCTTAAGCAAAAAGAACAAATCTAGAGGCATCACATTACCAGACTTCAAACTATACTACAAGGCTATAAGTAACCAAAACAACATGGTATTGGCACAAAAATAGAGACATAGACCAATGGAATAGAACAGAAAACTCAGGTATATTAATAGTACCATCCACATATAGCTGATTGATCTTTGATAAAGCAACCAGCTATATACACTGGGGAAAAGAAGCCCTATTCAACAAATGGTACTGAGAAAATTGGATTGCCACATGCAGAAGAATCAAACAGGATCCACATCTCTCACCACTCACAAAAATTAATTCAAGATGGATAAAAGACTTAAATGTAAGGCATGAGACATAAGAATACTAGAAGAAAATGTTAGAAAAGTTCTTCTGGTTATCAGCCCAGTCAAAGAATTCATAAAGACCACAATGGCAGTCACAGCAACAAAAAAATAAATAAATTGGACTTCGTTACATTAAAAAGCTTCTGCACAGCCAATGAAATAATCAAGAGAACAAAATAGACAACCTACAGAATGGAGAAAATATTCACAATCTATATAACCAATAAAGGGCTAGTAACCCAAATCTACAAAGAACTTAAGCAAATCAGCAAGAAAAAAATCAAACAACCCTATCGAAAACTGGGCAAAAGACAGAAACAGAAGCTTTTCAAAAGAAGATAGATAAATGGCCAATAAACACATGAAAAAATGCTCAACATCACTGATCATCAGGGAAATACAAATTAAAACCACAATGAGATATCAACTTAACCCAGACAAAATGGCTTTTATTAAAAGTCCAAAAATAAGAGGTGCTGTTATGGATGCAGAGAGAAAGGAAAGCTTATACATTTTGTGAGACTGCAATTTAGTACAATTTCTATAGAAAACAATGTGGAGATTCCTGAAAGAACTAAAGGTAGACCTAGTAATCCCACTACTGGGTATACACCCAAAGGAAAGGAAATCATTTTGTCAAAAGGATACCTGCACTTGAGTGTTCATTGCAGCACAATTCATAATGTGGCAAAGATGTGGCATCAACCCTAATGCCCATCAATTCATGAGTGGATTAACAAAATGTGATATATGTAGACCATGGAATACTACTCAGCAATGAAGAAGGATGACTTAATGACTTTTGCAACAATTTTTATGGAATTAGAGACCATTATCCTAAGTGAAGTATCTAAAGAATGGAAAAACAAACACCACATGTACTCACTAGTAAATTGGAACTAACCAATGAGCACTCATATGCATAGAGGAAAGTAAAAGCCAACAGAAATCAAGCAGAGGGAATAAGAGGGGATAGGCAATAATTTTCTTAACAAGTATAATGAACATTATCTGGGTGACGGGCACACTTATAACCATGACTCAAACATGTAAAAGTGATCCATTTAACCAAATATATTTGTACCCCTATAATACTTTGAAATTAAGAAAAAAGAAAAAAATTGAAAAGAAAGAAAAAAGGAAAAAAGAAAATTCTGTTTTTGTTTGAAGGTGATCTAGGTGCAATGGTTTTGGCACCCACCCATCAAGTGGAGCATTTGCTGAGTTTTAACTTTTCATTCAGAGTTGTGTAAGCTGAACCAATTGAGATGTGTATGGTTTTGGCTACTGTTGGTGCTGTTAATCATTGGTCCTTTTTAATTAGGACACAAACGAGATTAGTTTTCTCTTCACAAACTGTTGTGGATGGTCTGCCACTTCAAGCTTTATGTTCAATATTGTCTTTTCCCTTCTTAAAATGAGTTATCTGTTTTTAAACTTCTGATTTTTGGGGGGCATTGTCCTCAGAAGCTTTTCTTAAAGGCTCAATGATTTCACCATTCTTCCACCCAAGCTTCACCATAAATTTGATGTTTGTTGGCGGTTCAATTTTAGCAGAATTCATGTGGTTCTTACATGGGCTCTTTTCAAACTAATATCTTATCCTTCTTGGTGTCTCAAACTAGATTCTGTTCAGACATGATTAATATATTAGTATGAATTTATTTTGCTGCAAAAAAAATCTAAAGTATGTATATAGTTTTGCATACATGAGTTTTCCATAAACTTTTTGAAAACTCCTCATATTTCTCTGGGCTAATCTGGTTGTAGTGGGAAGGAGTCTTAGGGAAAAGGAAAGAAAAGCATTTTAATTTACATAGGAATGCAACTGAGTGGGAAAAATAGCTAGCATTTTCTTTTCTAATTGCGATTGAGAAATATGTGCCTGATGATGCAAATAGAAAAAGGAGGCTGAACATGGATAAAATGGTAAATTATAGTATTACTTTCAAATTTACAAGGGTAAAATGGAATGAAAACAACCTTGTCAAGTAAGTAAAAAAAATCAATATATAAGAAACATATAATTAAGGTAGAAGCAACAAAGTCAAGTTTATAAGGTAACACTACATGTGAATGGACTGAATTTTCTCCTTATAAGACAGAAACTGTTAGGTTGAGTTGAAACACACAATAGGCTTTAAAGAGACACACTTAAGGCAATACATCAGATAAAGTATAAAGATTGTGAACTAAAATAAAAACTTAACACCTCCCCACTGACTGACTGAATGGACCCCCTCTTGGCCAAGGGGATACCCTAAAACTGACTTACTAGCCATTAGAAGGGAGGTCAAACATGCTGCATCATGCCCCCCTCTCTTCTTATAGATATCCTTTGTAACTCATTAACGGGCCTAAGGCTATACAAGGAAAACCCGCAGGTCCTCAATTTATACAACAAATATATGGTTGGTAGCTTGTCTCTCATTAAGAGACTTCCTTATCTTAACTTAGAACATCCCAAGCTTTTAGACAAAGCTTCATTTCTGCAACCAATTACAAGTCAAAGAGTCTACAAACCCACCTATAACCTGTAAGCCCCTTCTCTCCTTTGAGATATCCCACCTTTTCAGGCCAAACGAATGTATGCCTTCCATGTATTGATTTGCGACTTTACCTGTAACCCCTACCTCCCTGAAATGTATAAAACCAAACTGTAACCCAGCCACAGCGAATTTACTTGCTCAGGTTCTTGGGTGTGGCTCCAGGCCATGGTCCTCAAATTTGTCTCAGAATAGACCTCTTTAAATTAGTTTGCGGAGTTTGGCTTCTTTTCCGTTGACAAGATAAAGAGATAGACAAATGAAAAGGAAGCAAAAATGAAGATAAAGCAAAAAGGTAGCAAAAATAAAGAAGTGTGAGGGTAATATCAGTTATGATGTAATTAATATTAGGTTGAAAATGAAAAAAGATATGAACTAATAATAAAATACACAAATTATAAAGAAGATATGTCATAAACTTGTATTCAAGAAGCAACAAATAGCTGAATCTGTTTGGAGAGAAATATTTCAATTACTCTTTTTCAGATTTGGAGAGACACAGGAAAAAATAGTCATAAAAGAAATAAGTTGAATAATGAAATCAATAATATTGAATAATTAGCTATACATAGAAGTTTATCTCAATTGGAAAAGGGAGACACTTATTTTGTATATTCCAGAGGATTTGTAAAAATCTGTTTAAAAGTGGCCACAAAGGAAACCTTAAGAAATTTAAAACAAGGGGATTTTTACAGGTCCCATTCTTTGATTATTACCAAATACATAAATAAAGCATAATAAAAATAAAAACTAAAGTATTTGGGGGTTATTTAGAAATTAGATAATTATTGAATAAAATTTTTTCAAAAGCAGGGAAATTATATCTCTAGAAAGCAAAAGTTCTAATCAGAGGAATATGTACCATAAATATGTTAATTAAAAACTGTAGAGGAGACCAGACCAGACCAGGAAAAGGAGACGCGACCAGATCCGACCAGACGAGGAAGAAAAGACCAGACCAGAAGAGGAGATGAGACGGACAAGGCAGAGGAGACAAGACCAGACCAGACCAGAGGGGGAAGAGGAGATGAGACCGGATGAGGAAGAGGAGACCAGGCAGGAAGAGGAGACCAGATAGGATGAGGAAGAGACTGCTAAGTTCTTAATATGCAATACCTCATTCAGACCTCATGAACCATCCTATAAGGTAGATATTGTTCTTTACCTTGTTTACAGAAGAGGAAACTAAGGCTTAGAGAAGTTATATAATCTGCCCAAGGTAACACCTTCACTCATGAATCTGAGAATCAAAACCAGGCCTGACTCCAGAGTCTCTAGTTTTGGCCATTATGCAAATCAGATACCTTCTTTCTGCCTATATGATTGTTCCCACAGCTTCCCCCAGAGGTGTCCTCAGGCTGGCCTTGGGGCTGATCCACAGCTGCTATCCTGGTGATTTCCAATCCTAGATTTTATTTTTACTGTGGATAGGGGAGGGCCACAGTCTCAGGCTGGAGGGCAGAAATTGGGCTTCTTGTGCTGTTCCGTCTTTGGGCACAAGAGGGTGAACTCTCTGCAGGCATCTCTTGCACAAGGCCTCACTTGCCCCATCGGTAACATGGGAACAATAATCCTACTCCTGGTGCCTGCCAAAATTATACTTTTTTGAGATCATATATGGAAGAAATCTGCATAAAGAATTAGCACTCATTAGACTATGTATAGATCTAGCCCCCAACCGAAGTTCCAAACTTAATTCCCAAAAGTTTGCAGCAAACTTGGAAAACCTCCAAAGGATCCTTACTTCCCTGCCCTTCTTCATGCCTTTCCATACATCTGAAAGGCCACCTCATCTTCATCTACCATAATCCTATCTGTCCAAAAGGCCTAGTTCATAGGCTTCCTCCTAGAAGGTGTTTGTGGACAACTGTCCTTGAAGTGATCCATTTCTCCTACCTAATCTTTGGTTGTAAGCAGTTAAAACAAGCATCACTCCCAGCCTTACCATATAATTACTGATGTACAGGACATCTCCTCTATGGAGGACACGTGTTGGTTTTTGCTTGCCTAATATCTTCTTTCCCTTTTAGTAACAGAAAATTGATTTTCCTCTGCTGAACAACCTTCCCCCACTTTTAATCCATATGATTTGGATGGGGTCAACCCCACTTCTGAATCCAGTGGTAGGCATGTGATATAGGCCTATTCAGAGTTACTATAATGGGTTCAGTGAAGGGCAGGTGACTCAATTAAAAGCATTGAGAATTACTCCTAGGACTTTTGCTAGGACCATTGGCATAAAAAGCCTTATTTTTGTTACAATTGGATGCAAACATGGAGCTGTGAGGGGATTTCACATGAAAAAAAATTCCTGAGGATGAAGCCACCCAAGAGCAGTTTATAGAAAGAGACCTAATCTGGAGGATAACATTGTTGGAAACCCTTGGATCTTAGATTCCGCTATTCCTGAAACTATTAATAGAAGTAACCCGCCTAGGACAAAAAAATTCTGTCCCCTGCCCACATTCTTTTTTTCCTTTTAAGCTAGTTTGTGTTGGATTTCTATAATGTAGAATTGAAAGACAGGAAGACATCTTCCATTTGTTTATGAACTTTAAGGGGCCAAAGGCCTGATCTTTTTAACTTTACATTTCTTAGCATGGTACCTGGTAAGACAGAGGGTTCTTGAGGTGTGATGATTGATTCATTCAATCTCACTTTCCCTGAGCACCTACAATGAGGTGAGCTAAGCACTGGAACCACGAGGAATAATTAGACATAGCCCTTGCCCTCAAGGAGTTCTCAATTTGGTACAAGGAGGAGATATGAAAACGAGCACTTTATAATATAACTTGGGTGATAATAGAAAAAAAACCCCAAATCTGTAAAAGTTTTAATGAGCTGATTAGCCCAAAGGAACATTTTGCATGTCTGTTAAAAACCAATTGCTTTAAAAGTATTTATTTCCCCCAGACTGAAGAAATGACTTCAACTGCATAAAAGCTTCCTCCTCACTCCTTCCCCATCTCATGTACCTTCAGGGTAATAATAAAGGTGTATACCTGCTTACTTTGGGTCTATATGGTAACTTCCTTCTGCAGAGCATGAGGTACCTTCAAGAGTATGATCAAATGTCTTTGCAATGTCATCAAGAGATAAGAAGTAGAAACCGAGGAACAGAGACAGTTTGGTAAAGGATGGGCTGAAGTCACCCAAGTGATGCAGGGCAATTTAAATCAGGGTTTCCTGATCCTCTATTTGTTCAGTTCTCTTGACCTTCAACCTAGTTAGTTCTCTCTTCATTGAGATTACCAGGTAGAGAATGTTTATGAACTGGCATAACTTTCTTATTTGTGTTAGGTTTACTATAAAGGCAGAGAAAGATGCTTTAATACCCCATATCCAGCAGTGTGATTCACTGTAGAGTAAGTCAATACTGCTTAATGCAGTAATGTGCAATGCAGCCATTTGACCACACTTCCAGGGTGTTTAAATGAATGCTGCTTACACCTCTGGTGAAGCAGAATACTACTTCTTGGTTAATCAGCCACTAGGAAAACCAACCCTGGAAACACCAGAAGCATCTGGAAAAACAACAAATTCATATATTCCGAAGTCATCCGGAGCATCTTCCTGGCCTGAAATGTAAAACAAATGCTACTTACAAACCAAACACCTTGATTTTCTATTGTTGTTTTTTAAAACCTTTGTAAAACTTAAAAAAAATAAAAACTGTAGCAATTATTTTATGAAATTAGAACAATGATAACAAAAGAATACAAAATGAAGAAGACAGAGGACATACCATACAGAAGTTAAAATTTAAAATTAATAAAATAGAGTATAGAAAATACTAAATGATAAATAAAATCAAACCTGTTTGTTAAACAGGTATAATATAAAGGGAAACACCTCATGATATTTATTAAGAATAAAAGTGTGTAAATATTGTAGGTTTGGTTTCAGACCACTGCAATAAAATGAATGTTGCAATAAAGTGAGTTACATAAATTGTTTTGGTTTCCCAGTGCATATAAAAGTTATGTTTACACTATACTGTAATCTTTTAAGTGTATAATAGCATTATGTCTAAAAAAATGTACATACCTTGATTAAAAAATATTTTATGGCTAAAAAATGCTAATGATCTTCTGAGCCTTCAGCAAATTATAATCTTTTTGCGTTTGGAGGGTCTTAATGTTGATGGCTCCTGACTGATCAGAGTGGTGGATGTTGCAGGTTGGGATAGCTGTGGCAATTTCATAACGTAAAACAACAATAAAGTGTGCTACATCAATTGGCTCTTCCTTTAAAGAAAGATTTCTCTGTAGCATTCGAAGCTGTTTGATAGCATTTTACCCACAGCAGAACTTCTTTCAAAGTGAGAGTCAATCCTCTCAAACCCTGTCAGTGCTTCAAGAGCTAAGTTTATGTAATGTTCTAAATCCTTTGTTGTCATTTCAGTGATGTTCGCAGTCTATTCACTAAGATTAGTTTACGTATGAAGAAACCACATTCTTTGCTCATCTGTAAGAAGCAACTCCTCATTTGTTAGAATTTTATCATGTGAGTGCAAGCAAGTTAGTCACATCTTCTGGCTACATTTGTAATTCCAGTTCTTTTGCTCTTTCTACCACATCTGCAGTTCCTTCCTCCGCAGAAGTCTTGAACAGCCCTCAAATTTACCCATGAGAGTTGGGATCAGTGTCTCTCAAACTTTTTATAACGTTGATTTTGCCCTCCTCCCATGAATCAAAAATGTTCTTAATGGCTTGTGGAATGGTCAAGCCTTTCCAGAAGGTTTTCAATTTACTTTGCCCAGACACTCCAGAAGAATCACCATCTATGGCACCTATAATCTTACAAAATATATTTTGTAAATAATAAGACTTAAAAGTAGAAACTCCTTGATGCTTGGGTTGCAGAATGGATTTTGTGTTACCAGGAATGAAAACAACATTAATCTTCTTGTATATCATCATAAGAGCTCTTGGGTGTCTGGGCGTATTGTCTATGGAGCAGTAATATTTGGAAAGGACTCTTTTTTTGTCTGAGCAGTAAATCTCAACAGTGGGCTTGAAATATTCAGTAAACCATACTGTAAACAGATGTACTGTCACTCAGGCTTTGTTGTTTTATTTATAAAGTAAAAGCAAAGTAGATTAAGCATAATTCTTAAGTGCTGTAGGATTTTTGCAATGGTAAATGAGCATTGGCTTCAACTTAAAGTCATTAGCTGCATTAGTTCCTAACAGGAGTCAGCTTGCTCTTTAAAGTTTGAAGCCAGGCATTGACTTTTCCTCTCTAGTTATGAAAGTCCAAGATGGCATCTCTTTCCAGTAGAAGACCGTTTCAGTGACACTGAAAAGCTGTTTCATGTAGCTGCCTTCATCAATGATCTAACCTAGATCTTTTGGATAACTTGCTTCGGCTTCTCCATCCGTACTAACTGCACCACCTTGCATTTTTATGTTAAGAAAATGACTTCTTTCCTTAAACCTCATGATCCAACCTCTGTTAACTTCCAACTTTTCTTCTGCAGCTTCTGTATCTCTCTCAGCCTTCATAGAATTGAAAAGAATTGGGGTCTTGCTCTGGGTTAGGCTTTAAATCAATGGAATGTTGTGGCTGGTTTGATCTTTTATCCAGATCTCTAAAACTTTTTTCTCCATATCAGCAATAAGGCTGTTTCATTTTCTTATCACTTGTGTGTTCATTGGAGTATCACTTTTAATTTCCTTCAATAACTTTTCCTTTGTATTCACCACTTTGTTAACTGTTTGGCACAAAAGGTATAGCTTTAAGCCTATCTTGGCTTTCAACATGCCCTCCAGGCTAAACTTAACCATGTCTAGCTTTTGATTGAAAGTGAGAGACATGGGATTCTTCCTTTCACTTCAACACTTAGAGGGCATTGTAGGGTTATAAATTGGTCTCCTTTCAATATTTTTGTGTCTCAGGGAATAGGGAGGCCTGAGGACAGGGAGAGAGAAGGGGGAATGTCCCATCAATGGAGCAGTCAGAACATACACAACATTTATTAAGTTTGTTGTCTTATATGGGTGCAGTTCATGGTGCCCCAAAACAATGACCATAGTAATATCAAAGATCACTGAACTCAGACCACCATAATAGATATTATAATAATGAAAAAGTTTGAAATATTGTGAGAATCACCAAAATATGACACAGAGACATGAAGTGAGTACATAATGATGAAAAATATGTACCGATAAATGCTTGCTTGACGTAAGGTTGCTAAAATCCTTCAATTTGTAAAAAGCACAGTACTGCAAAGCACAGTAAAGAGAAGCCCAACGAAATGAGGTGTGCCTGTTTCAAGTACTCCATGGAAATAAATGGCAGAAAGGATGGTTAATGTCCCTGCAAATACAGTTGATTCTTGAACAGCCTACCTTTTAACTGTGTCGGTCCAATTTTATGTGGATTTTTTCAGTAAATGTATTGGAACATTTTTCGGAGATTTGCAACAATTTGAAAACCTTGCAGATAAACTGCATATAGCCTAGAAATGTCAAAAAATTAAGAAAAGTGTATGTATGTCATGAATGCATAGAATATGTGTAGACATTAGTCTATTTTATCATTTACTACCATAAGATATACACAAATCTGTTATAAAAAGTTAAAAGTTATTAAAATTTACACACTTACTGACCATACATGGAGTCATTCTTAGTCAAGAAAAAAGTAAACAAATGTAAAGATGCAGTATTAAATTGTAACTGCATAAAATTAACAATAGTGATACTGTAGTACTGTACTACTGTAATAATTTTATAGCTACCTCCTTTTGCCTTTGCAGTGAGCTCAAAGGTTGACAGTAACACCATGAGATGCTAATGATCTCCACATGAGTTTTTCATCTCTTTGGTAAATTGCATATTATGGCAAAAAGTGATCCCTTGTGGTTCGTATGTATTTTTCATTGCGTTCAGTGCAATACTGCAAACTTTCAATAACACCATGGGTCCTATACAAAGTGCCACTAGTGATGCTGGAAGTGCTCCCAAGAAACAGGAAAAAAGTCATGACATTAAAAGAAAAAGTTGAATTGCTTGATATGTACCCATAGATTGAGATATGCTGCTGCAGTTGCCCTCCATTTCGCACAGATGATTCAGCTTGTAGACAAACAATGCAAACTTAAGGTATCAATAAGTATAGCATAGTACTGTAAACACATTTTCTCTTCCTCATCATTTTCTCTTTTTTCTTTTTTCTTTTTTGACAGGCTTTCACTTTATTGCCCAGGCCGGTGTGCAGTGGTGTGAATACAGCTCCCTGCAATCTCCAACTCCCAGGCTCAAGTGATCCACCTCGCTCAGCCTTCTGAGTAGCTAAGACTACATAGATGAGCACCACCATACCCAGTTAATTTTTTTTTTTCTTTTTTGTGGCCATGGGGGTTTCGCTCTTTGCCCAGGCTGTTCTTGAACCCCTGAACTCAAATGATCCTCTCACCTAGGCATCCCAAAGTACTGGGAGGCATGGGCCACTGCACCCAGCCCCTTATGATTTTCTTCATATCATTTACTTTTCTCTAGCTCATTTTATTGTAAGAATACAACATATAATACATAAAACACAAAAACTATGTGTTAATTCAGAATTTATATTATTGTAAGGCTTCAGGTCAATAGTAGGTTATTAGGAGTTAAGTTTTGGAGGAGTCAAAAGTTACATACTGTGTGGAAGGTTGACACCCCTAACCCCCATGTTGTTCAAGGATCAACTGTATAGAATTTCAAAAAATTAGTCACTAATTACTAGAAAAGAATTTGAAAAAATAATTAAAGGCCTACCTTTGAAAACTGTACCAGGTAATTTCATTTCTGATAATTTTATGGACTATATACTATAAAAATATTCTTATTTTATTATGAAACAAAAGAAAATAAATCTGTTTTATAAAATACATTGCCAATAAAATAAAAACCAACATACAGACTTTGGAATAATATATTTGTTAAAGATATGTATTTCAAATAAGTAAAATACACTTTAAAAATCAATAATAAAAACCAATCTTTAAAAATGGATTTTAAAAATTGAGCAAATCATTCACAAAATAGCCTATACAAACTAATAAGAATGTAAAAATTTACTCAACTTTTTTAAATCAGAAACTTGCAAATTAAAACAACAGTGGAACATCCTTCACACCAAAAGAGAAGCAAAAAATAAATGACTGGCAGTTAGCAAAGTTTCAGAGCAATCAATAGTTCTTAAATTGCTGATGGGAGTGTAAGATGGTATAATACAACTACCTAGGAAAACTATTTGGCAATTCCAAATCTCATCCTACATATTTACCAGGGTGAATTAAAACATATTAAGAAAAATCTTGTACAAAGATGTACATAGCATCTTTATTCATGACATCGAAAATATAAATCAACAGAAATGTAGATAATATGTGAATGTATAAACACACTGTGTTATATTTGTATGGTGGATTACTACTTAGCAGTATAAAAATAATAAATTACTGGTACATCCAAAAAACATGGATGAAACTCAAAACAACAATTTTTCTTTTTTTTGCTAAGAATAAGTAGCTACCTATAAATGTCAGACACAAAAGAATACTTTCTGTTTGATTTCATTTAAATGAAATTCAGGACCATGCAAGATTAGTTTATAGAGGTAAAATTCAAAAAGATGACTGCCTCTGGAAAGAACTTTCTGAAGAAATAAAAATATTCTATAACTTGATTGAAGCTGTGGTTATGTGCATGTATACATTTGTCAACACTTATCTAACTATGCACTTAAAATATATTCATATTGTGGTATGTGCCTTTTATCTCAATAAAAATGTATATGGGGATATTTACAACCATGGAAGTAGGAAAACTTTATAGAGGAAATGACAAACTCCGATGAAAGATAAAACTAATAAAAAGCCCATGAGTATTTTGTGTGGAGTTTAACTAGTTGATTTAAAGTGTATGTGGGAGAGCTAAAGACTAGCCAAGATCATTTTAAACAAGAACATTGTGTGGGAATTTACCAAATTTCAAGCATTATTGTAATGATATTGTAATAAAAGTGCATGGCTTAGGCTCAGAAATAGACAACTATATCAAGAAACATAACAAAAAGCCCAGAAATGAAACTAATATATGTAAAATTTAAGATGTAAAAGAGCTAGTATTATAGGTCAGTGAGGAAAAGATGGACTATTTAATAACTAGACAGAGGACAATAGATTATTCACATTAAAAAGTAAACTAAATTTAAATCCCACATTATATAAAAATTAAAACCAAATGGATGAAAAACTTAAATGTAAAACAACGCTTAAAAATTTAAGAAGCAAATATGAAAGACTATCTTTTGACCTTCGTATAGGGAAAGATTTCTTAAATACAGCAGAAAAAGAATAATCTACAAAGTAAAATATTAGACATTTTAACATTAAAATTAAAACTTCTGTTCACCTATCTAGGGAAGAGAATGCATAATCAGAATTATACCTCATATCTGAATAAAGCAGTTTAAAAAAAAAAAGGAAGGGACAGAGAAAGGCAGAGCATATTTGAATACGTTTGCCTCATGTATAAATAACAAAGGGTCAATATTTACAATACATAAAATCTTTAAAAACAATTAGCATGAGAAAGAATAGAAAAACTGGTAAATGAACACTTTATGTATCAAAAATACATAAATGGTGAATTAATATATGAAATTTGCACAACCTCATTAACAATCAAAGAAATATACTCGCCAAATCCAATAAAACAGTATTTTATATATACCAGAATTTTAAATTAAAAATTGACAATGACAAATTTTTGTAAGGATACAGAACAATGGAAACACTTATGCACTGATGGTGTGTTTTAAATTATAATATTATTGAAAACTTGTAAACTAGTTCAAGAAAAATTTATTTTTAGTTTAGAAATTTGTACATGTGTATATACAACAAGCTAGCAATTTAACTTATACCTATATATTCTCAAAAAACTGTTGTATGTGTGTACAAAGTCATATGTAAAACAACATTCATCAAATAATTATTTGTGAAAGAAAATCATCATTGTCATTAACAGCAAAAAACTAGAAATATACTAAATATCCATCTATAGAGAATAGTTAAATAATGACTAAAGAAACTGTAGTGTAATATTATAGTGGAATACTATAATTCAGTAAAAAGTTAATGAATTACAGATATTCACAACGATATGAATGACTTTTCCAAACATGATATTGTATGCAAATATCATGTTACAGAAAATTTGCATGTGGTATTATTCCTGTTATATAATGTATGAGTCCATGCTAAATTAAATAATGTATCTTCAACATAAATATAAATATCATAAACTATAAAGAAGAGTCAATGAATGATAAATCCAATATTAAAGAAAGTGGTTACCTCTGAGTTGTAGCAAAGGGATTGTGCATGTAAAGGAACACAGAAGCTTCACATGTTTTGGAAATTATCTTTTTGTCTTGATTATGAGTATATGGCTGTTCCTATTCTTTTATATTTGTGAAATATTTAAAAATTGGGGAGAGTCACCAGAGCAAGATTGGTTTACAACTGAGTTTTATTCAAATCCAAAGAATGCAATTCTACTGTGATTAAAATGGATACAAAATATAAATAATGATAGAAATCTACCTAAAGCCTGCTAAGAAAAGTATAAACTAGAAAACTATGAACCCATCTCATTTATCAGTCTTGAGTTAGTATGATAGAAATGTTATTCTTAAATTATTAATAAATTTAATGAAATTCTAATTGAAATCCAAACAGAACTATTATGGAAATTGGATAAAATGATCTTAAACTATATGTGAAAGTCTAAATAAATAGGTGTATAAATAGGAGTAATTAATCTATAAATTAGATTGATGTAATATAACATGTACAAAAATAAACTTCAGATAGTTTTAAAAGAATATGTACAAGTACCTAGGAGATTACATACACAACCTGGGGTCTGTGTTTAGAGAGGCCATGATTAGAGGGGCCTTCTAATCAAAAATGGAAATACAGTTGCCAGAAAAGAATAGATAGGCATGCTTGATGATATAAAAATGGAAACTTTGTATAGCAAAAGATCAAGTTGTCCACAAACTTGAGAGGCAATATTAGGGTAGAAAGAGAGAAATAAAGATCCCTTACATTGTTTCTTATCATGCTCACTAGAATATTATATATTACCTTTGAAGGAATTATTTCATTATTATAATTAGAAAGAAGTTATTACCCATTTATTTAACTATTCAACAAACATGTTTTGGGCACCTATTATGTTCTAGTCTTGTTTAAGGTCCTGGGGATGTAGCTATAAATAGAGCTGAAGAAGAAAAACATGACTTCATGGAGCTCACATTCTAACTGGGGAAAAAAAAAAAAGGAATAGATTGTAAGTAAATATATAATGAAAAAATAAGAAAATAGGTAAAATATATATTAAAGAAAACAGTAAGTAAAATTCTAATATAATTTATAATATGGTTTCATTTAAGGTAGCAATGGATATGAACATTGTTAAATATTACTGGTAGCAGAACTATAATGGATAACAAGAATTGACCATTGGATTTGACAAAATAGAGTTTATTAGTGACTTAGTTTTTGTACTGTGGATAGTGGCAGAAGCCTCAGTGGAGTGGGTTACATGGGGAGGGGAGGAGGAAGTGAGATTAGATGTCTTAAAAGCGGTTTTGATGTAAAATGAAGGACAGAAATTAGGCAGAAGCTGGAAGACAAAATGGGGACATGAGATGGGAGAGCGGGTGAGAGAAGGAAATGAGTGGTATGAGAGAAAGAAAAGAATTGCTTGAATAGTGTACTTGATTAGGCCATATGTGGTATAATCCAGCAAAGAAAGGAGGGATTTGGCCTTATGTAGGAGTATGGACAATTTACCTACAGTAATAGAAGAAAAGACAAAGGAAAAATATAAAGTCACAAAAGCAGGTAGCTAGAAGTGTGAAAAAAAATGAGATAAGCTTGTGGAAATTCTCTTATATTGGTTTTGTATTTTCTCAGTGAAATAGAAAGTAAGGAAGGGTATGTCAGAGAGTGAACATGAGGGAGGAGACATGGGAGAATTGAAGAGAACGAGGTATGAATCAGACCTTCTAGGTGACTGAGAGCATGAATGGAAATATAGAGCAATCAAACACTAAGGGCAATTCAACAAGAAGAAATATCAATCCTAAATATGTATGCACCTAATGCAGGAGTGCCCAGATTCATAAAGCAAACTCTGCTACATACAAGCAAAGAGATAAACAGCAACATCTTAACACATTGACTGCTCCAGTAGGAAAAAAAGTTTTTTCCTTTGGGCCACGGTGTTTTATTATGAAAATAGAATAAAAACTTAGAAAACAAAATGATCCTTTCTAATTTAATGAAAACTTCATTTTTTATTGTTTTCTGTGCGTGAGTTACATGCAACTTGAAAAATAGTTCTCACAGCTCCCGAGATGAAGAGATGTGTGAGTTACATATCCTTCATGAGGCCTCAGGCTGAAAACTAGTGTGAGTTAAATACAACTCACATGGCAGTTAATGTGTTAATTGCTGGGGACTTCAGCACCCCACTGACAGAACTGGACAGATCATTTCAAGCAGAAAATAAATAAAGAAACATTGAACTTAAACAGTAATCTAGAACAAATGGGCCTAACAGATATTTACAGAACATATTACCCCAAATTGACTGAATATACATTCTTCTTATCAGCACATGGAACATTTTCCAAGATTAATCATAACTTAGGCCACAAAACATGTCTCAACACATTCAAAAAATAGAAATAATACCATGTGTCTTCTCAGATCACAATAGAAAAAACTAGAAATCAATTCTAAGAGAAATACTCAATTTTACACAATGTTATGGACATTAAACAACCTGCTGTTGAACAATTATTGGGTCAATAATGAAATTAAGACGGAAATCAAAATATTCCTTGAACTGAAAGACAAAGGGGGCAAAAGCTATCAAAACCCATGGGATCCGGCAAAAGCAGTCCTAAGGAGAAAATTGTTAGCTTTAAATGCCTACATCAAAAAATAGAAAGATCACAAATCAAAAATCTAATGACACATCTCAAGGAACTAGAAAAGGATAGCATACCAAACCCAAAGCCAGCAGAAGAAAAGAAATAACTGAGGTCAGAGCAGAACTAAATGAAATGTAAAACAAAAAAACAATACAAAGGATCAAGGAAACAAAAAGTTGGTTCTTTGAAAAGATAAACAAAATTGATAGACCTCTTGCTAGATTAACCAGGAATAGAAGAGAAAGGACCTAAACAAACTCAATTAGAAATGAAAAAGGATGTATTACAGCTGATAACACAAAAATACAAAATATCATCTGAGAATACTATGAAAATCTCTATGCATATAAACTTGAAAACATAGTGGAAATGGACAAATTCCTGGAAACATACAAACTCAAAAGACTCAATCAGAAGAAATGGGACTCCTGTATAGATCAATAATGAGCAAGAAAATTGAAGATTTTTGAAAAATCTTCAAACAAAAACAAGCCTCAGACCAGATAAATTCACAGCTGAATTTTACCAGACATAAAAAGAAGAGCTGGTACCAATACTGCAGAAATTATTTCATAACATCGAGAAGGAGGGAATTGTCCCTAACTTATTCTATGAAGTCAGTATCACCTTGATACCAAAGCCAAGAAAGGACACAACCCAAAAGGAAATTAGAAATCAATATTCCTTATGAATATAGATGCAAAAATCCTCAATAAAATAGTAGCAAACCAAATTTAACAGCACATCAAAAAAGTAAGCCACCATGACCAAGTGGGCTTCATCCCAGGGATGCAAGGACAGTTCAACATACAGAAATGATTAAATGTGATTTACCAAATAAATAGAAGTAAAAACAAAGATCATACGAGCATTTCAATAGATGCATAAAAAGCATTCAACCAAATTCAGCATCCCATTTTATGATTAAAAACCCTGAACAAACTAGGCATAGAAGGAACATTTCTCAAAATTATAAAAGCCATATGTGACAAACCCACAGCCAACATCATGCTGAATGGGGAAAAGTTGAAAGCATTCCCACTAAGAACTGGAACAGGACAAGGCTGGCCACAGTCACCACTTCTATTCAACATAGTGCTGGAAATCCTAGCCAGAGCAATCAGGCAAGAGAAAGAAATTAAGGGCATCCAAATTGGGAAAGAGGAGGTCAAACTATTACTTTTTGCTGATGATATGACCTTATATTTATAAAACCCCAAAGATTCCACCAAGAAACTCCTGGAATTGATAAATATACTCAGAAAAGTCTCAGGTTACAAAATTAATATACACAAATTAGTAGCATTCCTATACACTGGTAATAGTCAAGCTGAGAGTCGAATTAAAGACTTCATACCATTCACAATTGCTACAAAGAAAATAAAACACCTAGGAATATAGATAACTAAGGAGGTGAAAGATCTCTACAAAGAAAACTATGAAACACTGAAGAAAGAAATCGTAGATGACACAAACAAATAGAAAAACATATCATGCTCATGGATCAGTAGAATCAACATTGTTAAAATATCCATACTAACCAAAGTGATTTATGGATTCAAGTAATTCCTATCAAAATGCTAATGTAATATTTCACAGATCTAGAAAAAATAATTCTATGCTTCGTTTGGAAGCAGAAAAGAGCCCGAATAGCTAAAGCAATCTTAAGCTGAAAGAACAAATCTAGAGGCATCACATTACCAGACTTCAAACTATACTACAAGGATATAGTAACCAAAACAGCATGGTACTGGCACAAAAATAGAGACATAGACCAATGGAACAGGTCAGATAACTCAGTTATTAAACTATCCACAAACAGCCAACTGATCTTTGATGAAGCAGACAACAATATATACTGGAGAAAAGAAGCCTTATTCAATAAATGGCGCTGAGAAAATTAGGTAGCCATGTACAGAAAAGTGAAACAGGATTTCTATCTCTCACCATTCACAAAAATTAATTTAAGATGGATAAAGGACTTCAATGTAAGCCATGAAACCATAAGAATTCTAGAAGAAAATGTTGGAAAAACTCTTGTAGATGTCAGCCTACTCAAAGAATTTATGAAGAAGACCCCAGTGGCAATGACAGCAACAAAAAAGTAAGTAAATGGGATTTGATCGAATTAAAAGTTTCCACACAACCAATTAAATAATCAACAGCACATACAGACAACTTACAGAATGGCAGGAAATATTTGCTAGGTATACATCCAATAAAGGCTAATAGCCAGAATCTACAAAGAACTCAAGCAAATTTGCAAGAAAAAAAACAATAACCCCATCAAAAAGTGGGCAAAAGACATGAACAGTAGCTTTTCCAAAGAAAATAGACTAATGGCCAATAAACATATGAAAAAATGCTCAACATCACTAATCATCAGGGAAATGTAAATTAAAACCACAATGAAATATCACCTTACCCCAGTTGGAATGGCTTTTACTAAAACATCCAAAAACAATAGATGCTGGTGTGGATGCAGAGAGAAAGGAACACTTATACGCTATTGGCGGGACTGAAAATTAATATAACCTCTGTGGAAAATAGTATGGAAATTCCTCAAAGAACTAAAAGTAGACCTACCATTTGATCCAGTAATGCCACTACTGGGTATTTACCCAAAAGAAAAGAAATCATTTTATCAAAAAGACACCTGCAGTTGAATGTTTATTGCAGTACAATTCACAATTGCAAAGATGTGGCATCAACCCAAGTGCCCATCAATTCATGAGTGGATTAACAAAATGTGGTATATGTATACCACGGAATACTACTGAGCCATGAAGAAGGATGATTTAATGTCTTTTGCCACAGTTGGAGAATGGAACTGGAGACCATTATCCTAAGTGAAGTATCCAAAGAATGGAAAATCACACACTACATGTACTTGCCATTAAATTGATTAGCACACATGTGCACAGAGGGGAGTAAAACTCAGTGTAAAAGCAAGGGGACAGGGAGGAGAGGGAGGGAGAAAACCTTTCTAGTGGATACAATGAACATTATCTGAGTGATGGGCAGACTTATAACTCCAACTCAAGAAAAACAAAATTGATACATGTAACCAAAACTATTTGTAGCCCCATAATATTTGAAAGAAAATAAATAAAAAAGCACTAAGAACACAACTGAGGTTTGTAATCCTAAATGTAAAGTGATTTCAGAAAGCGTTGTGTATATGCATGGGAGAGTATTTGTTTTATCCCATTTTTTGTTTCATCATCTGATAGGATGAATTAAAAGAGTTGCAAGGCTCCTTGGTATTTACACAAATGAGTTGGAAAGTCATGTCCACATAAAAATGGGCACATGGATGTTTATAGCCACTTTTATTCATAATTGTCACAATTTGGAAGCAATCAAATGTTCTTCAGTAGGTAAATGGATAAATCGTGGCACATTCAGACAATAGGATAGGATATTGTTCAGTGCTAAAATGAACTATTAGACCATGAAAAGGCATGGAGGAACCTTGATATATATCACTAAGTGAGAGAAGCCAATCTGAAAAGGCTACATGCTGTATGATTCCAACTGTATGACATTCTGGAGAAGGCAAAACTATAAAGATAATGAAAAGATCAGTGATTGCCAGAGGTTGGGAGAGAGAAGAATACAAATAGCCATAGCACAGAGAATTTTTAGGGCAGTAAAACTACTCTGTGTGATACCATAATAGTGGATACATGTCATTATGTATTTGCCCAAACTCATAAAACTGTATAGCACCAGGAGCGAAACCTAATGTAAACTATGGGCTTTTGGTGACAATAATATATCAATGTGGTTCAGCTGTAAGAAATGCGCCATGCTGGTAGGGGATGTTGATAATGGGGGAGGCCATGCAAGGGTGGGAACAGTAGATATATCAACCTTTTGTTCAATTTTGCTGTGATAGTGGTAGTTATAGATTGAGATTTTACAAAATTGTAGGGGGGGTCATACAGGAAAAAATTGAAATGTTCACAAAGTTCAAAGAGAATATATAATATCTATGTTGAGATTCATGAAAATTCCAATTTAGTAGTTTGTTTTGGACACAGGTTCCATGAGACACTTCGAACAATATTAACCTGTGCTACTAGATACTGAACTCCTCCAAAAAAGGTGCTAGATGTATTTAATATTATTAAACTACTATAGATTTACCTTTCATTATTTTTCTAAAGCATTTTGGAAGCTATGGATATAATTTCTTGACACTGATGCCATTTTATCATCTCTGAGTTCATTTTATATACCTTGAAAGTATTCCTTTCAAGCTTTAATGCCCACTTGTTCATATATATGTGTTAGTATTAATATATATGTATATATGTGTGTGTTTTATGGTTGATAAACTTTCATAATATTGTTTCTCAAACTTTAAATTCATATACTGAAGCATCTTTAAAAATATATGTTCCCATAAAATAATACTTCCCATCTACTCTCATCTACTTATGATGGTTTATTTTCTACTCTGTTCATTTTCCATCCGTTATATGCCCTTTATAAGGTTTCAATAGCAGAACTTCAGCCCTAATCCAACATTTGTTTTTGGCTATTGAAGCCAACATGTAGAACCTCTGTTTTTTGTGGACTTGAATATGAAATCACTTCACTAGGCTATAAATTATCTGCTGAAATATCTATTTCTTTATGCATAGTTAAAATTATTTTTTATGAAGTGTTAATTTGTACTAAATTTCTATTTATTCTGTGCATGTTACCTCTAAAACGTCTCTAGAATTTTAAAGTTTTCCAGAGAGGAGGGAACTTAAGATCATTTTGTTCAGTACTTTGCATACCGTGCATATGATGTTAATAAATGGTTTAGTTGTTGCATACTCTTTCTTATAAGACAGTCATGAGACATATTAACATGTTAAAACATCTGTGAAGTCCTGAAGTAAAGAAACCTGATCAAATTCAACACAGCTTTTCCCAAACATATCTGATATCAAAATTACTACCCACCTTTCTCTTTCCTTTGAACATCTATAAACATCCTGTTGAATGAATGCTTCTCAGAACAGTTTGAGAAGTACCATTCTCTTTATAAATGAGCACACAGAAGCACAGTATATTTATATGTTTTTGTAAAGTTGTATGGCTATTTATTAACAGAAAGAGTCAGAACTAATTTGGACATTCAATTAAATGCTTCTTTCTTCCTGCAGTTTGTCTCCTGGTACTTTCTTATCCCAGTGCTGTGCTGAGCCACATTGGAGCCTGAGGCAAAATGAAACATCAGTAACACTAATCCTGTCTTTATTTAAAAGTTTGATATTTTGTTCATAGTGGATTTATTTGCATAAATTTTAATATTTAAAAATATTGATTAAAATAGTATGCATGTTGATACTGAGTTTTTTGTTACCCCTTCTGTTCTTAAGAAGGTGCCTCGTTTATCTGGCCCTAGTCCCCTCTCTTCAAAACTACATGTATCTCCAGTTGTAGAATATCCAAATCATTTCATATTCCAAGTTGTCTAAAACATGGTGAATTAGTCAAGTTCCCACATCAAAACTCAATCATTGGTGACTTCCATTCCTCACATTTATAGCCAGCAACATACTAATATACTTTGCGTTTTTATTCCTGGAAATAAAAGCATCTTTCCAATTATTTTGTATCTTAATTTATAAATACCATGTATGCTATTGCACACTTTCTGAAAATTTGAAATTTTAATTACATTATAATTAACAACCTAAATATTCTGTTAACTAGTTCCTATGTGCAAGGGAATAAGCTTGAGGCAGAGATTATATCTCCTAGTTCCACCCGATGAAAATACATACTCAGTAACTCAGTGAACTCTAATATGGCATTGCCCAAAGTGTGTTTCAGCAAAGAGTATGGTAAGAGTTTCAGGAGAAGAAAAAGTAATAGAATTAGTTAAATAGATAAAGATCTGAAAAAAATAAAAAGATTCTTCATTTCAGGACTTCTCAGAGCCTTTAATGTACTAATGATCTTTAGTAATGTAAAAGAAAAACTTACAGAATGCAGTATTTTTAAAACATTTGACTACAGAATATTTATATCTATGTCTGCATGTATGTAAGCTTTTGCATTGAACATCTGTAGTGGCGCTATTGTTTCACAGATCATCTTTGGAAGGCACATCTCTAATAGACCAGTCAAGCTTGGATTTTATTTTTATAGAAAGTGTTTTTCAGATGATGTGTAACTCAATGTTCAATTATACCACTTTGCTGTCTGGTAATGGCTCACTAATCCCAAAGCCTAGCTAGGACTCTTCTTGTGCATGGGAGAAATATTGAAAACTAATCAATTGTTTTACCAAGTGGCACTTTATAAGAATAGATTTTATTTTTCTGGTCAACACTTGTGCCTTTTCACAGTTGAATTTTTTTTTTAACTCTTGGGGAGCTGTTAACCGCTTAATGATAGAGTTCCCCCTAATCAATCATATTTGGCACAGCTTCCTTGTTTATTCCTATTGGCTGGTACCTCTGACCTGTTTACTTCAAATGAAATTTTGAAAATTGAAACCTCCTTCCTTGCCAAACCTCTATTGTTTCCCACATACAAGTCACCCCTCTCATCTGGCCATCCCTGAAGCCTGGAATAACTCTTATTTTGCTTCTTTTCCTTAGTTTCAGATATGCTGACAAAAATAATTTCTTGCCTCCCATGCCCAATTACTAATTTGGAAAAATTATTAATCTGCTGAAAAATTAATATGCAGCCTAAACCTTCCATTGCTGGAAATAAATATAAAAAATTAGAGAAATTTTCAATAAGATGCGATAGTGGTGCTTTCAACTACAAAGATTGAATATTGACCATAATTTTAGGTCGTTTCCTCTAACTCCCTCTTCATGTCTCTTCTTTTAGGTGTGAAACCTTTGATAACATGTCACGGTACATAATGATATACCATCTTACATTAGTATCACAGCAAACACCCACAACACACTTGAACTTATTTTTATCAATTAGTTTCCAGATAAGAACATCCAATCTACAGTTTTATTCATTTATTTGGCCACACTGTACTGTGACTGTATTTGGATTAGAAAGGAATTTGCTCACACTGCTTGGCATCTTTAGTAGAATTACTTTAGAAGTTTGAGTTTTTCAAAATGTAACAGGTAATTGTTGTTTATAAAATATTAGGATGGCAGAGAGTCGGTGGCAACTAAAAACATTCCAGTGTTTGCTGCAAGGCATGAGGAGACAGTGACACAGCTCATTTCCTCAGCCCAGCTCTCTTTGCTGCCTTGTACAACACTTATTTCAAAGCACGCCACAGATTAGAACTGTCGTGATCCCCATTAATATAAAATCATTGACCCCTGCTCCCGCTGGTGCGACTAAATTACATTCTGCTGCTCAGCGGCAGCCGCACATGGGGCCAGCGCTTTTAGTTGTCGCCAGGTGCCTTGATGCCAGCGCAGCCCCTCCTACGCCCAGGGCCCAGGGTTTGCCTTTAATGAGGATTAGGCACCTTCAAAGAGGAGGACCCACTCCCAGGATGGAAGCCTTTCTGATGGTGTCTGGGCTTATCATAGGCAGTAATTTAGTATCTCAGCCGAGACTGCAGAGAGATTCATTTTCCCCTCTAAGAAACTGCAAGAGTGTGTGATTTTGTGATTGGTCTTTTTTTCTCTCCCTCTCCACCTGCACAAATTCAAGGGAATTATGCCTAACAACATCACGTTTTTATGAGACCTAGAAGGTGAGTGTGGTAAACCGATATCCCAAATTCTGGCATATCCCAGGTAGGGAAGTTACTCTTTTATACTATTTTTCTGTTATGTGCTATTAACAATACTAAACTCACTCACAATGTCCCACACTTAATTCATCTTTGTAGTTGGGGTGGTGGAATTTCTTTATAAAAGAGTTGATAACCAGACCTGGAGTGTGGTCTATTTTCTCACTGTGTGGTCTTCCTGAACATCAGCTCCTGACCCTCTGGGCCTGCCCTTCAACACGGTACCCTCGCTCACTGAGAGTAAAGTGATCAGGGTATAACCATGTAGAGGGGGTTTGAAATTTGCAGGAATCTTCTCTGTACAGCTCTAGCAATGATTTTTGCCTCTATTGTTAAGAGATAAAGCTGGAGAGTTAGGTAGTGAAATGTAGAAAACAGTCAGTGAACATAGAAAACAGTAAGTTTAGGTAGGAAAATATAGGAAAAATTTCTCCCTTACATAAACTGCAGAAAAATGTAAAAAAAAGTAATTTGATATATTAAACCAAATGTGATTATTTGAATGTATATACATATATTTGCACAATTATTTGCAATATGTTTAGATAGATTCTGTATATAGCAAATTGTTAATAAAAAGCTCAGAAATAATTTATTGGCAGGATAAAATATAGTGTTTGAAACATTATTTGTGGAAAAATCAGATGTGTTTGGTGAGGAGAGGAATAGATATATCAAAGTAAAATTTCTGAGTTTAATCCAGGAAAATTTGTACTCTTTTGAGTAGGTTTCATTTCTATTTCATTTTCAGTAGTGAAACCAAATCATAGTGTTTTATCTATGTAGTAAATGACAACACTTAATTTTTAGTTTTAAAATGTATTTCAATAAGAAGTGGTGCCTTAACTCACTTAGCCCTCATGCACATTGGAACCAATCAGCAACATAAAATAGGACAGAGTTTAATCAATACTATGCTGGTCACACTTAGTGTGTATGGAGACTTTGTCTGAATTTTCTACTTCGTGATTCATATCAGAAGAAGCAAATTAAATTTTATGGCCGTAGGGAGTATCTGCAGAGAGTTCTTACTAAATGGAGAGAGGTTAAATCGTCTATACTATTTAATTACAAATTTTATAAACACCATTTATTGATAAAAATCCATTTTCAATAAAAATTTACAGAAGTCAACAATAATATAGGAAAATGTGAAATTTCTGAGGGTAGCATTTATCTCTGTAATATATAAATAAATATAAATAGCATAAACAAAAATAATATTTTTTTCACTGTGTGTTTCACAGGGACTTGCTTTTGGTTTCTGAAATTATTTTTTCCCCGAGGTTTAATTGTGTTTCATAAAATTCAGTCTCTAGATTAACAACTTGCTTCTGAAAGCTGATACCCAAACAGAGGGCTTTCTTTCTAGAATAGTGTCCTAACCCCAGTCACACGTCTGCTAATTTGGCCTTTCTCTTAATCTCTGAAGAACTTGCTGAACAGAAGTGAAACTATGCACATGCTAATGGCTCTCACTCTGCAAACTCCTCTCTCTCCCTGAGAGTGTCTGGTGTGCAAAGCTGAGCTGGAACAAAGATACACTAATTATTCCCCATTAATTTGTCTGCTTGAATGGTCCTAAATACCAGAGTGATTAATTAGCACAAGGCAGCCGGGGCAGGATGTCACACCCTTCTCTGCGTTTAAGTGTCGGCAAGGTTGTGCTCAAGTGTTGACAACAGCATATCTTTAATTTTCTCCAAGAAGAAAAGTTTAGTCAGTACAATTAATTTGAGCTTGGCTGGCTTGCAGGAATAAATGTAACGTGTGGAATGATATTACTGCTGTATAGGCATTTTTTTTGCCTCCTTAGGGTACAGTAAAACTTTTTTGGCAACTGAGTTATTGAATAGTGTGTTTCTATAATTGTTTCAATTTGGCTTAATTACTTTTGAGCATTTTGCAGCAAAAACATGGATGATAAAATAGTTAGAAATTATTATTCATAATCGGCTGTGATGGACAAAGATGAATGCATAGATAAGAATTAGAGGCAGATAAAGAATGACATTACATTTGATATCCTTTTAATGAAATGCAACTTGCTCTCAAAAATTAAAATGTATATCAGTGTTATCAAAAATAATTTCAGACCACTGAACTCATTAAAGATATGAATCAACTTATTTAAAAATGTATACCTGAAAAGTTGCTTATGTGACCTTTTTTTAGACACGTTTTGATGAGATTTAAGCCTAATAAACAATATTTTTCCTAGACTAGTCTTCCAACTAGTAACACATATAAATCAGCTGTAAAGAATAATAAAACATAATAGGTGATATTTAACATTTTCATTATATCCTTTCTTTTTTTTGTAATTTTATTTGTCAGAGTGTTTTTCTTAAAAAAATTAACTCCATTTTAAAGCAATTATATACTGTTTAGAGAAATGAAATGAATCAAATAAGTTGCTGCTGCTCACACTATTTTCCCCTTGTTTTTAAGATTGAACTACAGACATGACTCTGAAACAGAAACATAATATTATATAACTAGGCAGTAGTGTGTTTCATTTGTTACATTATGTTTCTTTGCTGTTACTGAAATTTTGAATTAATTCATTCTGCAATAGGCATGCTGTTTTGTTTTGAAACAGTGGAAAGAGAAAAAAAAATAGAGAGTACCATGCAGCCGGTCCATGGACGTTCTCATCATTTCTTTCACAGGCTTCCTCAAGCTCTATACAAACCTAAAAGGCTATTCAGCAGCAGGGATGTGAGCACCGGGGGAGGGAAGGGGAATCCTCTCCCATCCCTCCATGTATCTCATTGTTCATCACTTGTCAATGTATTTCCCACACACCCTCGCCAGCCATGCTGTGCCTCATCCGGCTGCCACTTCCATGACCTCCATGACATTATTCTCTCTTTCTCCACTCCCCATGTCCACAGTTTTGTTTTGTTTTGTTTTTTAAATTTTTCCCAGACTATGTTACTATAAGACTCTGTCACCCTGGTAGTATAGGATTGTAGAACGTATTTGGAATAACTAACAATAAAATGAACGTCTCTAGCAGAACATTCCCTGGCTCCTACTGCATCTTCTGGCCCTACCTCTATGCTTTCACCTCCGATTTCTTCACAAGTTTTCACAGTATTAATTAACTTTTTTAAAAGCAATATGTTTAACAAAAAGAACAAAATCCTTGGGCTGTAATCTCAGTTTTACTATTTATGAAGTGTGTCATTTTAGGGAAAAAAGATACTACATTTTGAGCCTCATCTTCAAAATAGGATAATGACTATTTGCTCTATAAAGACATAAGTGTAATAATATGGAATATGGTCTTTCATGGACTTTGTTTCACAATCTGTCACTCAGGTAAAACAAGGGTAATTATATGCTCTTGATATTTCACAGTTTATAAAATATTTGCCATGTCTGCAGCAGGACATAAAATTATTGGCAATGTTCAATGTTCAATACTCAGTTGAAATAAGGTAAATCCCATTTGAGGGTTTTGCTACTTTTCCTCTGCCTCAAGAACAAATAAATCTGCAAGGAGTTAAAATGGTGTTGGGCTTCTTTATACCAGAGGGAGAAGTTCTTTGACTAAAATATCTCACTTTAATTTTGAAACGTTTATGTCTTTGAAGAGACAAGAACCATAAAAAGCTATAATATTCAAAGCTAAATTCCATTAATTCCTTCCCTCCCTGTCTGTATATACTGCTTCCCACACTAAGAGAATCTAGTTCCCCTCTTCTTGAATCATACCTAGATTTAGTTATTTGCCTTTTCCTATAGAATACAGCAAAGTGATGTCCTGGGATTTCTTAGACTAGGTTATACTAAGCCTTGCAGTTCCCCCTGGATCTCTTTGTATACTTACATTTAAGATGCTTCCTCTAAGAACCTGTAAGAAGCCTGAGCCACACAGAGAGGTACCATGTAGATGTTCTATTGCTCTAGCTGAGCTCTGATGTGACATCCAGCATTAACTGCCTACCATCTTGGATGTCCAGCCCAATCAAACCTTCAGATGACATCGGCTACCGTTTGTTTGCAATGTTATGGGAAAACTCAAATGAAAACTTCCCAGCTAAGTCCATTCAATTGATAGAAATGTCAGAGATAATAATAAATTGTTGTTTTAAGCCACTATGACTGGGGATGTTATGTAGATAGACTAATAAAACAGTAACATGTTAGCATAATTTAAACTTTTTATATCACAGTGGCAAAGCAAGACAATATTCACTGTCAAGGTCAGATAGAACTTGCATAATGGAGGAAGGAATTCTATTTGTGTATATCAGCTACCTTCATTCATTTATTTATCCATCAATCACTTGACTAGCATGATAGAATTTTTGTTACATACACTGAAGAATTCTTATAAATAAGAGATTTTAGTTTTTCAATGTATATTGATTTAGAAATGTGCATTACCAATATCATTTTTACAGATTAAAAAACTAAGGTTAGGCCGGGCGCGGTGGCTCACGCCTGTAATCCTAGCACTCTGGGAGGCCGAAGCAGGCGGATCGCTCGAGGTCAGGAGTTCGAGACCAGCCTGAGCAAGAGCGAGACCCCGTCTCTACTAAAAAAATAGAGAAATTAATCGAACAACTGAAAATAGAAAAAATGAGCCAGGCATGGTGGCGCATGCCTGCAGTCCCAGCTACTCGGGAGGCTGAGGCAGGAGGATCGCTTGAGCCCAGGAGTTTGAGGTTGCTGTGAGCTAGGCTGATGCCACGGCACTCTAGCCAGGGCAACAGAGCCAGACTCTGTCTCAAAAAAAAAAAAAAACTGAGGTTAAAATTGATATTTTTAATAAATGCATTATAAATCACATTAGGATTTGAGGTTAGATGTCAGGTTTGAACTATGATGATTTATCCTTAACTGTAAATTAAGGATAAATTACACCGATTCCTAAATATAAGAATTCCCTGAACGGAAGTTATAGTTTTTTCAAGTATTTGTACATATATAATTTGAGAATTAGAAAGAAAACTCTAACTGGCTGCTAGAAAAATGGCACCTTTTCCCTCAACAATTCTTCAGTTAAATTATCCTAATAATGTGGCATTACTCTTGATTTTTTTAGAAAGATCAGTGATAATATCATCTTATGTGCCGTGTGACAACATTGGTCACACAAATCACACCTTTTCAAGAGAGAGGTGGGTGAAAACAATTTAATTTATGGACTTGACTTTTTCAGAAAATATGCATTTTTCCTTTTGCTTCTTGCCTTTGGCCTTTGACAGTTCTGATTTTTGTTTGTTTGTTTGTTTTAAATCACTTTTGTTGGCTGTTCCTTGCTGAAACTTAAGTTGCAAATATTCGAAGAGTAGGAGCCTGTATAAACAGACGTGGTGCATAGTAGAGTGTTTGGTATTTAGATACCCAGCAGCTTGTAATATCTGAGGCAATGGAGCAGCTCTGCTCAGTTCTTTTCAATGAGCACTTGGCTGCTTAGAGCCAGGGAGGGCAAGAAAGGTAAAGAGGGTTTTTTGCTTTGTTAAGGCAAAAAAAAAAAAGAAAACAAAGGGAAAAAGAAGAAAAGAAAAAAAGGAAAAGCTCAGGGATCTCATCTCCTGCTGAAAGAAGCAGTGAGCAGTACAGATAATAATTGTGCCAAGTGTAATTAGCCAGATCTGTTGAGCACCAACTAATATTCAGAAATTTCTTCCTCTTTTTCTCCAAAATGTTAACAGCATTATGATGTAAAGGAGAGCATAGCCCAAGAAATGAAAGATTTACCTTCTTCCAACAGAGTATTTATGAAATGCCTTTACTTTCATCTGCCTATTGAGATACCCTTCCAAAACAATGTTTTAATGCCTACTATTATATGGAAACTGATGTTTATGAATCTTAAATTATCTGCACCATCTATATGTAAATGCTTACCTTTAGTAGCAGTGACTCTTAAGTATCAGTTAGTCTGATACCAGACAGTTACATTGAAATCTCCTGAAGAGTCTTACAAATCTGGACTTCTAGCCCCCACCTTTCAGGGATGGGACTTGAGAGTCTGCACTTGTTCTCTTCTACCACAAGATGTGTCTCTGCCCAAGCTTTGGTCCATGGAACTACAGTCCCTTGAGATGCTCTGTAAGAATGTTTTCTCCTAGAGATTCAAAAAGCACGTGACCATACTAAAACCCTAAAGATGTCTAACTTGTGTTAATCTAGTATTTCTAGACTTATTGGACCTTCAAATCATTTTTTTTAACATAACTTTACATGGAGGAGCTCACTTTGAGAAATGAGTTTCAAGGAATACTGAGATGTGCTTTCCATAAAAATTAAGCAAAAGAAAAAAAAACACACAAAACTTCCTTTGCTTTCATATATACTCTTGTAGTATCACCTGTAAGCTTGACATTTATTTTCGCTATCCAATTGCTTACTCTCTCTTGTTAACTAATATATGTTTTTTGATAATGATTGAAAGTTACAATTACCTTAAAATTACATGTATGCCTGAAATGCTCAGCCTTTTTCAAAGATCACATGTATTATTTATTACTTCAAAAGATCTAATTCTAAGAACTTACAAAAACACAATCAAAATATTCTGCTACAGAGTAAATTGTCACTAGAATAATTGGCCATGTCCTGTCCTGTATTATGATTAGTTATTGTCATGAATTTTTCTTTGCTGGACACCAAGCTACTTGAAGGCAAAGACAATATCTTATTCACCTTGCCACATTGAAAAGCCTTTGTTGAATTGTGTTGATTCCTGAGACCAGGTTTCTTATGAATTGTGATAATATACAGGTGCGTTTAATGTTCTGATTCCTACACTTCAGTAGTGTGCTGACTTTATCAGGTTTCTGTATTTTTTAAAGATTACTGACATTTTATCCTCAGTTTTTATATTGGAAACATTATAAACCCGTATCAGCTCATCATCCACTTCAGCATAGAAACACAATCTGTATTGTACCCTTGATAAGCTCCTCAAGGACAGGGATTATGTTTTCTAGCTTCTTTCTGTCCCTCCCTCATAGACCTTCAATACTATTTTGCACAAAAGAATTCAGTAAGTAGTTGCGGAGTGAGTATAAATAACCAAAGGGGGCTGGGCGCGGTGGCTCACGCCTGTAATCCTAGCACTCTGGGAGGCCGAGGCGGGCAGATTGTTTGAGCTCCGGAGTTCGAAACCAGCCTGAGCAAGAGCGAGACCCTGTCTCTACTAAAAATAGAAAGAAATTGATCGGACAACTAAAAATATATAGAAAAAATTAGGCGGGCATGGTGGCGCATGCCTGTAGTCCCAGCTACTCGGGAGGCTGAGGCAGAAGGATCGCTTGAGCCCAGGAGTGTGAGGTTGCTGTGAGCTAGGCTGATGCCACGGCACTCACTCTAGCCCAGGCAAAAGAGTGAGACTCTGTTTCAAAAAAAAAAAAAAAAAAAAACCAAAGGAAAATATGTTGAACAATTTGTGGCTATTATGACTTCCTCAGTATAATTTTTTTTCTAAAAATCAAAATCCTGGACTTGACGTTCATGGCAACAGATGTGCCAACCTTGGGCTGTTTTATGCAGTAAATGGATTTTTCCTGTTTGCTTTTTCTTCCTTGCTCTGGTTTCTGCTTATTTCCAAAGCTCTGAATATTCAGCTTATGCAGTTAAAAGTTAAATTTCAAAGATAATGAATTTCAAAGTGGATGTTTTATTAACTGCAGCAATGAACAAGTGAGAGTTGCATTACACTGTGACAAAAGTTCTTCAGCTTCTATGGGCTCTTGTGTTCCCAGATGAAGAGCCAAATGGAAATGTTCAATAAAACATGTGTGAGACTGCACAATAGAACAGTCCTTACATTTTACATCAAGCTACATCAGGGTCACGGGAGGTGTTTTATTAGCACAGTCAACAATAATATCGTGATTTTTATTAGGAGGAAAAGATAGTGAGAGACTACTAATTATTTTTCAGCCTGAGGGGCATTTTTTCTTGAAATGACTGTTAATTTGATCATTGTCGTGCAGTTCACAGATTTACATGAACTTATTTCACTGTGACACATGGTTAAGAACCAGACTAAGATTGTTGCTTTATTAATGGTTTTCAGTAAATGTATTCAAAAGTGCTAACTGTGTGGGTGTATGGATGATATTGATAGCACTCGGAAGGTTGAATCCTTTTGGAAGTAGCTAGCCTGAAGCCCTTTTCACATGATATTTTCTTTGTTCATGCAGTGAGATGTTAAGCCTACAAGAATGAAATGAAATCCCAATGAAATAAGAATAGTGTTGTCTTAGATATTACCAAAGTGGCTTTTCCAGAAATGTTTCCTTTCTTGTTTTCCTCTCCCCCTAAAAGGGCAAGCATCAAAGACATGAAAAAGCCAGTGATTTTTCAAAACACTTCCTTTGGCATAATCAAGAAAATACTACACAATGTTTTTATTATTAAATGTTATAGAATAAGCATAATCTACAAAATTAAAAATTTTTGCTTGTTATATGTCTAAATCTAAATTATTATAATTTTTTAAATTTGCATACATTAATCCTAACTGAAAATGAGAATTTTAAGCTAGTAGTGAATTGGCTCATTTGTATTAATATTTTATCTATCATTTTTACAAATGTTATTAATCTGCTAAAATGTCCTATGAAGTCTTCTCCTGTTTTGATACTGCAAGAGAGTCCATATAAGACATATTTTTAATAGTGGAAAAAGTCTTCAAAAAGGCCAAAAGTTTAACATGTGGAAGGACAGAACCAGTGACGCATCCTGCAGTGTTTTCTATTTAATTTAAAATTATCTTGTTCTAAATAATTTAATGCATTTGGGAAAAAAAAAAAAACCTGAATTGGATTCAGAGAAAGTTGGTAGTTTTCTTGACATAAGAATTTTATTAAAAACCTATTTCTTAAGATAACAAATTTTTAAGATGAGATTACCAATGTAAAAATGATTTGTAAATTATAAAGTATATCAAGATTCTAAGGTATAATATCATTATTAAATGAAAATTTAATCTATATGTTGGGCATAAATACCAATTTTGGGCATAAAAGACCAATATATCTTTATGTTATATACTTCTAAATGATCAAAAACTGCAGGATATTTGGCATATATCATCTATATAACAGAATGATCTTAAAAGTAGTACAGTGATTGGATGCCATTAAATGCCATTAAAGTCTAAATCCTATCATGTTTATCCATGGCAAGTGTACATAATTCATATTTTTAAGGATATGCTTATTGTTAAAACTGCTCGATGCAGCTTTTCTTAACTCTTACTAATGGGAATGAGACTTGACAAGAAATGGATTGAAACTTGAATTTAATCTTGCTACAAAAGAGGGTGAAAATACACGATAGCATCCAAATGTTATTATTGGTCAAAAATAATAAAAGAGTATTATGAGGAAATGATCCCAATTATACCTCTGCCTCTGTTTACAGGGGAAAAAAGTGGTCTTTTTCCCCCCAAGTGCAGTGTTTATGTTTGGATTGATGAGTAAACTTTCTTTTGAATTATTTTACCTAACTTGGGGGATATACCTATATGAAAAAGAAAAATTTGTCATGTGTATATTACCCATAATTAACCAGTCTCTTTTCAAAGAATGTTAACAATGACATTTTGTGACACATGAAACTTCTCATCCTAAGAATTCAAAAACACAATTACAATGAGAATTTTTTGGCTTACAGCAACCTTGAAAGTCACTGAATCTATTTGTCAGATTCTCAGCAGGACTTGGGAAATTTTGCTTATTTTTTCATTGTGCTTTCCCACAACCACCTTTCAAAGATCTCATAGCTTTGAATTGTGGCAATAGTCTGTGGTCCAGACATTAATGACATGTTTCTACTTGTAAGCAATATCAGCCTCCTCAACATGGTAGACCCCCAGTATTCTGAGTCTTCCAGAGCCCCTGCACCTGGCACTGGGCCACATCTGGTCAGAGACAGTTGCTGATGTAATTCACACTCTTATCTGAAAGGAATTTCGATTGGGAAGATCTTGAAATCACTTCAGTTATTTCTCCGAAAGCTCAAAAAAAATGAGTTATAGATGATTAAACTTGAGGGTCATCTGAAGATCTCACCAAAGATATTTTGATAGAGAAAGTCTGTATTTGTGCACACTGACTTGGTGGGCAAGTAGTAATAACTGAATAATGACTCTTGGGTTGTATTAGTGAAGAAGAGAACTTATCCATTGCTGGTGCCAGCATACGCTTTTTAATCAGGGCCATTTGTCACCATAAAGCCTGATTCTTGCACACACACACAAAAATTCTTGCCCAAGTCTCTAAATGACACTGTAAATTAAGACGAAAATCAAAACCATGACCCAAACTTTACACCAGGACAAAAGCCATCACATCAGAGTCTGTATTTCTTCTAGATTATTTCTTATACTTATTTAATTTTCATTTAGTCCATACACTTATGCTAATTTAGAAACAAGTGTGAGTACTTTGCAAACTTTTACTTTTATCTACGGGAAAGAATTAGAGTTAATCTTAAGAATTAAAAGAGCTAATGCTACCTAAAATTTCAATGTAGTTTTGATTCCTACTTCATAGTTGCAATCATTCATGAGTGAAATCTACATATATTACCACTGTGATTTTATGCCTTCCTTCTAAAACAGCTTTCATTTTCCTATGAGACTTACAAGAGTTAAAAGATTTTTTTTTTCCTGGCATCAAATTACAAGGTATTTTTATCTTGAATATCTAGAAAAGTAAAAAGAAATAGTGATAATAATAAGAGTAATAACAATAATTGACAGTTAAAGCTTTTACTAGTACTAAGTCCTGTGCTAAGCAGTTTATGTGCATTGTCACATATCAAGACACAGGCAATATCCTCATGGCAGAGACTTGTTACAAAAAATAAAATAGAAAAAATTAAAAATAAAAAAAGACACAGGCAATAAAATAAAAGACCAGAAAAATGTTTCTTAAAATCCTGAAGCTCGACTGCATTCAGTGTTCTAATGATTAATATTTTGACTAGCATAGTTTTTCTTGCAAACACATGCAAAGTTAGGCTCCATACACTGAAAAAGATTCTACTGAAGACATACTTGGTCATTAGTGCAGTCTTCAGCTTTAAGTATTTCTTGCACGTGGGTAAGAAGCAATGAGAGCAGCCCATGTTTGTTACTCAAGGAGAGAAGTTGACAGACAATGAAGGCAGGAACATGACTTTCAACTCAGCTCTAGAATGGTAGGAAAAAAAAAAAAAGGAAAGTGTTGAAGGAGCCACAGCAGCAAAAGTGCCATCAAAGAGCCAGAATCTTTTCACTGGAAGCATCAGAGGCCCAAGAAGTATGATATACTGTGTCCTGGGGCATGTTATTCCATTGCCATGTCTACATTGGAATGTAGATTAAGAATATGATAACACTTCTACCATTTCAGGTCTGCTAAGAGTCAGTGTTTTTTTTTGGGGGGGGGTGTTGTGTTGTTTGTTTGTTTTCTTTCTCTCTGCATTACTTTAAGTCACAACCCCGTAAGGCTACATCAGTGGTTCTCAGTCATATGCCTGCACTTTGTATGGAAAGCAGCAGCAGACCCATTCATGTGTGTTGTAGCAGCAATGCATGTAGGAATGGCACTGCCATAGGTGTTAAATGTGTTCTTAAATGGCAAACGACTTTTAAACAGTCTGGAAAAAATTAAGGTCATACTACCTTTGTTGTACACAGTAGCTCAATTTCTGAAAAGTTCCCAAACCAATTATGTTAAAACTGTACAAATAATAGTTCGAGTTTATTAGTAAAAATGAGTTATGCTCTAAGTGCCATTCACAGCTATATAAGTATCTTAGCAAACTTTTTAAAATTTATTCAGGACTCAGGGAAATTCTTTGCAGGATATCTAGCATCCTTACCCTCTACCCAACAAAATGCTAAAAGTACCCCCAATTATTGTAACAACCAAAAGATGCCTCCGTAAATTTTCATTATCATATTCTTGGTGTGACAATAAAAACTTATGGCCTTTATGATCCAGCTATTCTGGCCTATCTGTGCTTCTCAGCCAACTTTGTCGAAACAAACAATTGATAGCTTTTGTAATGTGAAAGCTCAGAAAAGACGTTTATGATAAATTCACTGGCTGATATGATATTTAAATAAACTCAATCATCCCAATGTTCTATTCTTGCACACATCTGCTTGCCACTCATTCCCTTTTGCCTGCGTAAAGAATGATTTGTTACAAATAAATGGGTGGCAACTCAAAGAAGGCAACTTTAGTTGTTCATTGTTTTACATACATAAAACATTCCAAGAGAGTTCTATTTTCAAGTGTCTATGCAGATGAAATGCAGTGGTGTCACACAATTCCTTTTGGGCATTAAGGTGCTCTGTGGTGCATGTGTTCGTCCATTGTTTGATGTGCTAGTTCTTTCCGAAGGCTTGCCATCACAACCTGGAAGGAAACTCCTAATATCCTACTGGTAGGGTTCTCTTACTCCAGGAGGTCTTGTCAGTCAGTATCTTGAATGGTAAAAGCACTTTATGCAGAGTGGAATAGCTCTATCCTCCAGAAGTTTCTGCAGGATAATTTTGTTCACTCAGCAAATATTTGTTGAGCAAGTGAAATAAGCCTTAAACTAGGGTAGACACTGAAATCCTTCTTACATGGACCAAATAATAAAATATAATTTTCGAGTTCATTATTACAATAGGAATTTTAATTTAAAAACTGATATGTTCATTCATACCTATTACAATACTTATTGTATTCATTTTATGACACTTCATAGTAGTACAGATAAAATAATCTAAATCTATTTTCTTTGATATTGCCAATAATGTGGTATATAACACCAGTCCTGCTTAACTTATGCTGTATTAAAAAATCCACAGGCACAAATTATAGAAAACAATATTTTTTAAATCCCAAAGCTTCCCCAGGTCATTAACATCTGTAAGCTTAATAAATGCATTGTTTAGTCTTTCCTAAAAGTGAAATAAAATATTTTAAAACCTAATATACTTTGTATAGACTAGCTTCACTCATCTTGTGGAACAGTTGAAAAGGATTTTATTATATAAATATACAATGTTCTGGATATTAATTTCTATTTCTTTAACTAAATATAAGAAGAATTATTTTTTTACTGTACTTTACATGCCACATACTATGATAAATAACATTTGTGCATTATTTAATTTATTCTCCATAATACTATATGAGAATTTCATAATCCACATTCTGTGGATGAGGAAACAGGTAATATAAGAGCCATAATGTGAAACCATGACTGAAAGAGAATAAGGCCTCAACCATGGAAACCACAGTGTGGACAACATAGAGAGACCCTGTCTCTGAATGGTGGTGCATGACTATAGTCCTAGCTACTTGGGAGGCTGAGGCAGGCGGATCACCTGAGCCCAGGAGTTTGAGGCTGCAGTGAGCTGCGATCATGCCACTGCATTCCAGCCTACATAACAGAGCTAGACCCTCTCTCCAAAAACAAAACAAAATAACCCCCATGGCCCCCAGAACTGATAGTATGCAGTATGTTGGATCAGAATTGCTTCTCTAGGGACCTAGGGAGCAGCAGCAACTACAAGGGGGTCTGGTCCTGGTCCTGGTCAGGGCAAAGTGTTCCCTCAAGGCAACAAGAAACAAAAGTCAAAAGGTGAGCGTGGGCTCAATTCTTGCAAGAAAAACAAGAATTTTACCATTTACAATGTGTATCTAAATGACAAATCAGAGGTGTAAGAACAGGCTAAAAATAAGAAAACAAAAATGTAGAGAATAAGAATAATAACTACGTATTAAATGAATAACTTTTTTGGAGAAGTCACAGTCATAAATTCTTTACGTAAATTGCCTGAAATTCTCACAAAAAACCTGTAATAAGTTTTGTTATCATAGTCTCATAAACAAGGATACTGAGGTTCAGAAAGATTAACAGACTTATTCCAGGGAAGAAACCCATTAGGACAAGTTTGAGATTCCATGCAAAACTGTGTGACATCATGTCCAATGTTGTTGTCTCTGCTGCCTTAAAACCAGAAGTCAGAGACTGTTTGGAACTGAGGTCAAGGTAGAGAAGGGGCAAGTAGAGTGGGCACAAAGTTTCTAGTGTACTGAGAATAGTCCTGGGTGATTGCTAGGGAAAAAACTAAGCATCCCAGTTTACTCTTTTTGGCCTGCATTGCTGAGACAGGCTGAGTTAACCTCTCAGGGTATTGCAAACAGACTTACATGAAGCCTGAAATAAATATGTTTTGAATAAATTCATTTTCTGGTCACAAAATTCTAGTGAGAAAGCAAAATTGGTATCTTGTCCTGCCTCCATGATGACTAAGCACATTATACCACCGTCAGAAATAAAAATGAAACATATATAAACAAAAACCTTTGCATTATGGGATAAACTAAAGCAAACTAAACAAGACCCCTGTCTAGCACCAGTCCCTCAAATCAATGAAGCCTTTAGTCCTTTCCCTAAAGTTTGCCAAATTCCTGGAAAACAAAATAAATTCTGACTTTATAGTACTGATACCTCCAGATAGGTGCAGCCTCATGCAAATATTAATATGATAGTCATTTGAGAAAAAAACTGATTTTCTTCTCTTGTGAACAAGCAAAATACAGACTTGGTAACCCTGTATTTGGGGTGTTTATTTCTGTTTACACACCTGCTTCAAACTATGTTCAGGGAGCTAGTTTTTCAGATTACCTTGTAAACAGTTTGCTTTTGTAAATAAATATGCAACATTTTCTTAATAGTTTTGTTTCTGAATTCTCCTTTGACACTAACCTAATGATATATATTCAAAGAGAGTGCATTAATTTATAAACAAATAAAAAAAATTACAAACTTTGTGTATGCTTACTGTAAATCTTATATTCATTAAGGAGGAAGCATTTAGAACTGTTTTCTGACATATATTTCAATTAATTTAACTCAGTTGAAATATGAATTAAAATATTTTTCCTTTCCATATATTTAGGCAGCTGCAGAAAATTATGTCAAATTCAGTAATTTCAGCATTTGTTTATTCAATAAACACTCTCAGCATCTATTATGTGCCAGGCACTATTTTGATCACTGAAAATGAAGGAATGAATAACACGGATACAGGCGCTGTCCCCACAGGGCTCATGTTCTAATAAACCATTAAATTATTATAAATTACATGTAATATTAAGGATAACTGATTTTATATAATACAAACATAAGTAAGCAAATGGGACTTCGGATTTCATTCAGAAATTATTATCCTACTATTTTCATGTATTTTTGGAGATTTTTTTTTTTTTTTTTTTTTTTTGAGACAGAATCTCACTGTGTTGTCCGGGCTAGAATGAGTGCCGTGGCATCATCCTAGCTCACAGCAACTTCAAACTCCTGGGCTCAAGCGATCCTCCTGCCTCAGCCTCCCGAGTAGCTGGGACTACAGGCATGCGCCACCATGCCCGGCTAATTTTTTCTATATATTTTTAGTTGTCCAATTAATTTCTTTCTAATTTTAGTAGAGACAGGGTCTCGCTCTTGCTCAGGCTGGTTTTGAACTCCCGAGCTCAAACAATCCGCCCGCCTCGGCCTCCCAGAGAGCTAGGATTACAGGCGTGAGCCACCGAGCCTGGCCCTTATTTTTGGAGATGTTTTAAATCAATGTTTAATATTTACTGATCATTACTTGAAAGACAGACTCTGGAGAAAAGGCAGTATCACACCACAAAGAGGAAAAACGCTTAGTTCACATTTGAATGTGAAGGTAGTTAAGATGGCTGACACCTACTTTAAAGCCTTCATATTTTGAGAGAAGATTGAAAAGTGGAACAGTCTGACTATAAAAATCATAAACAAATTAGTTAACTGAATTTCATAAAAACGTTTTAGACATTAGAATATCTCTGTATCATTGCAAAACTCATTTCTATTTCGGGGAGTAAGAAAGAAGACTAAAGTGACAATAATTGCAGCTTTCATCATTATGAGCTTCCTGAGCTTGCTTTCTGATGTGGATATAGTTAGAAGATAGCAACAGCTTTTGGAGGAGCATATGTCCCTTGGAAATGAAAAGCAAAGTGATTTATCACTGACCTTACGAAATGTTACTAATACAGAAATAAAGCGTATTCAATCACTCTTTGCTGTGTGCTCACATGATATCCATCACACAGAGCATCGATGTGCCCATGTAAAGATGATCCTTGCTCATTAACAGCCTAGAACCTCCAGTCCATATCACTCCCTTTGAAGTCAGGAACTTGGGGTGCATCTACAGGGTCATCGAAACACTTGCTCTGAACATAAATTGTCTTAATGGCTTTAGTTCTTTCTTTTGGATTCTTCTCCTTTCTTATCTCCATAGGGAATCCAGGGAGAGTGGCTCTGTTATTCTGATGGAAGGCTCAGTGAGGTCAGCATCACCTTGCTGAGGATGCCAGGAGAGGCTGGGGCAGTTTGAGGTATCCTGCAGGGTTTGTGGAGAGGGTACTAGAGCTTACAGATTGTTGTGGATTTCATCCCGGATGGTTTACTGAGCTCTTTGGGGTACCTGAGGTGAAAATTACAGCAATTTTAAGAGTTTGACACACTTTCCAGCTGATAGCACTAAAACATGACTTGTAACCTACTCTCTTCTCCTTGTTTGCTTCTCTGAATGAAAATGGCAGAACTGCTCTGTATGAACTATTAACCGTTATGTGACTTTTCATGAATTAAACTAATTTATCTTTTAAAAATCCATTTATTTTTTTCCTTCTCTATGAGTAACTTATACAATGGAGCAGGCCCACTATATTTATCAAAGTTATTAGAGCCCCAGGTTTTTAATTACTGGTTTAAACCCCACAGCCCTTCTGGTAAAATGTAAACTGCATACTGAAGAGGGGGAGAAAAGAAATAACTGATTATACAGTATACAAATAGGATTATCAGTGATTCATTCTCATCTAAGGCAACTTTTAATGCAATGGATGTTGCCCTGGAGTCCATATCCCTTTTATTTTGTATGGAGGGGGAGGGGTTCTGATGTTATCAACCAATAAAATAAATTACAACCTCGGATGACACTTGTTCTTAACAAAATTAAAATAATGAAGAATAGAAATTTGCATGAATAAATAATTAAATGTTTTGATGTGAAAGCAAAAACTTGATCCTGTACTAAATGTTTTAAGTACATTTCTCCTTAGAATGAAATTATATGCTTGCAAAGAGATCCTTTACTTGATCTTACTCTTTTTATAACTTCTGTCACATGACAGAATTGGATTTCTCAGAATTTACTCTCAATGATGATTTGAAATTGTTCTTCACTCTATATAAAATTATGAATTTACAATTTTATAGATTAAGGAATAAATTAGTTATTTCTTTTCTACAATTTTAGAAACTATGTAGAACCCAAAGTAAGCATGAAATATCTGTTATAAAATGAATCAAATCTGAGCATGCATTTAGTTATTCCTCTGGATAGTTTTGTGCCATGCACAAAATGTTAGGCTTCTGGGTAGACATGAATTACATTTATAGTTCTGACGTCAGAATCTACATGTTAGTTTGAATGCCTCCACGAGTTAAGGACCAGGTATTATTTTTTTCCTTTCCTATTATTTTTCAGTAATATAATAAGGTAAACTGTAAATATTTTACAGATAAATCTAAGCATAGCTAGTAAAGGTCATAGGATCTTTATATTAATTAATAAAAGAAAATATATTTAATATAAGAAATCTTTAGTTATTAATTACAAGGAAGTTGACCAAACTTAATCTCCATGTGAAAAATGATATAACTCTATTCTAGTTCTCAAAATTTTTATATTTCTTATATGCATGGATAATTCAATGAAGACCTTTACTTATAATAAATAAATGTCCTTACTCCTCCCTATGACTGCATCTCTCTTAACCATAATTTTGCTCTTTATTTTACCTAAAAGTCTGCTATCAGCTCTTCCATTTCATATCTCTTTTCTGTATTTCTTAATACTACTAGAAATCTTTAACAGCCCTCAGCAATCACATCATAAATATTAGAGTACAACCTAAAACCTAATTGTTCCCATGTTGTCCAATAAGAGTGGCCAGTAAAAAATCTGACTAAAATTATCACTTATGAGTATACATTCAGCTCTTGATACAATCAAAAACCTCAATTCATAAAATATCAGTACAAAGAATGAAATGCAACTTTGTAATTATTTGCATAGAAGTTACCACTTAAAATGAGCACCAATACCTGTGACATTTGGGCTGTCTAGACAAAGGTTGTTTACCCAAACTAAATCCATTAAAGGTATGTCTCACACTGTTAGCTAAATCCTACTAAAAATATTCTTATTGAGTTCAGCTTGCTCTGGTGCCTAACTCCATGGCATAAATTAAGTTTCAGAGAAAGTCTCTTAACTCTTTCGGATCATTAAAGCAGTATTCAAAAAGAGCAGTTCAAGTGATCATTGGATTAATCCAAAATGCAAGCATGCATATTAAGGTTTATTTATCCTTGCAAGTTTTCATCTACATTTAAGACATAAAATTTAGCATTTGAAAATAAACCATAAAAATGGATATTTATTAAAGCAAAACAGATGTGAGAGAGAGAGAGGGTGTGTGTGTGTGTGAGAGAGAGAGAGAGTTTGTATAGAATGAAGAGTTTCTGAGGTTTTGCCTACAAGGTTTTATACAGATGAAATGATAATCACAGCAAAATAATCACATTAAGTACTGTACCTGCAAGAAGGAATGAGCAGGATTTGACATCTATGCCAAGAGTTTACTGTAATTGCTAAATATTTAGATTTAGTTCCTTTACGAAATTTAAAAATTAGAGTTTCATTTTGATTTTTCATTTCCTTGTCTTTTCTACTTTTTAGTCTCATGCTCTATGGACTAGTTCCCTGACTCTTATTTCATAGTTATTTGTACCTTATATCTTAAGTCATTTCCTTCTGAAAACATAGACTACAGCAGATGAAGCCTGAAACTTTTCAACCAAAGTTAAGAAAAGACTGGTGAATTATCAATGAATTTAAGACCAGACTCAGACATATTACCACTTAAATTTTCTCCACTTGACAAAAATGTGAGGAATGTGAAAAAAACTGGATTTTGAGAATCTATATGGTCTGATTGTTCTCTCACTGTTGCTTTGATTTTCTTGATACTCAAGTCATTGGTTTTATTAAAAATATTTTAAAATTGTGTTTATTCCTCCACATCCTGAACTTCTGGGGTTGTTTCTTCAAATGGAAACATGAGCCAGTGTACCCTGTTCCTCATCTATCCAGATTAAACCAAAAATAACAACTTCTTGAAAAATATTTGGGTAGAGTGATTATAATCGTTATTGGTTTGGTTTTTGTTAACCTTTATTTTTTGTTTGAGGAAGATTAAGTCAATCCACCTGGAGTTTAATACTGTATGTTACTATAGTAACTTTATAGCCTGTTTGGCTGTGACAAAGGGGCTTCATCTCGTCCATTTCATGCTCCTGTGTCGACCTACTCCCTCCCAGTGTTTTATTATATCTGTCTTTAAGGGTATCCGCGGGAGCCACAGCTGCTGTGCTTTTGTAACAGAAAGCAGCTTTCACTGTGTGAAATGCTCAGCTCTGAGAGGTCTTACAGGCTGATGGCATTATTGAATTTCAAAGCAAAGACAAACAACATTAAATTGTTTAAAGCTAATATTCATGTTTTCCTGCATACCATGTATTTTTCTAGAGATAGTCTATGATCTATTTTTCCAGGAAAAAAGTACATAATTGTTATCTAATGGAATTATAAATGAAAACATAGGGAATAACCTTAAGGTAATATAACTTGAAAAAACAAATACAAAATATATTCAGGATAGGAAATCTACCAACTTAGTATACCAAGGGGTAATTTTATTTTAATCAAGTAACTTGGTTGCTTTCTTTCTTTCAAGTTTTATAGATATCTAAATGTTGCTTACTGAGTAATTTCTGAATATACTCCTATAATCTATATATAGAAGCTGATTAATATTAGTCACTTTAGCAGAACTTTGGTTATTTAGGTTCTATTCTTAAATCAACTTTTAGTCTTGCTCTTTTGTGAGAAAATATGTTACACTCAGTTATTCCCAAAGATGAAACTATGTATTTGTAAGGGTCACATTGAATATAGTTTTAATGTACTCAGAAATTATATACATATATATATATGTATGTACTGAGAAAATATTTTCGATAATATTTCTATTTTTTCCTCTCTCTCATTTATTTAGCCAAAACACTTGCCCAACTTGAAACTTCAAAACATTTGTCTTTCTAATGTGGTCCAGAATTTATTATTTACTTCTGTTCCATAAAAGTCAACTTTGGTGAGAATTTTTTTTTTCCAGATTATCAGTGCAATGATTTTCCAGTTGTGTTAATTGTGTTGGAAAAAGTCGTGAATGCTCAGAGTCTTGTTAACTTGCTAAGCATCTGGTCAGCAGGGTAGTTGAGTTCCAGCAAGGCTCTTGACACCTCTGCCAAGGGTTATTGATACCTCACACACCCCAGCTGAGGCAGATTGTTTTAGCTGGGCTTCATATCCATAGTGTAGCCTGTAGTTAGGGGGGGAAAAAAAGCAAACATGTGATTGACAGCCCACACCTCCTGGGCCCTTCTTACTACCAGACACAACATCTGCTATGCCCTGTGGAGCAGTGAACCAATACACACCAAGAGAATGGTTTCTAGTATTGTCAGGGTGGATTTTGTTTAACCCTTTGTAGTTACTCTCTGGAGAAAAGTGTGAGATGGCTTTTCATGAGGGGTGAGAATGGGAGTAAATGTAGATTTTGGGGGAGCAGAGATTAGAATGCTTTGCTTTAAAAAGAATTTTACTTAATAAAACATAAAAAGTGACAAAAAAGGAATCTAGTTTAAGTGCATAGAAATAAACTCATTGTCGTATTTTTCATTGTAAAATGAAGATTTCTTCTATTCTTTGCCATCGTTATAACAGAATCAGGAAAACTGAATTTGTTCAGAGTAATGAATTAGTTGCAAATGGTTTTGATTTTCATTCACACAGTATCCTCAAACGTGTAAGATTTTTCACATCTAAGCTTATAGAAATTATTACCCAAAATTCAAAAGAATTGAGGAAGCCAGTATATTTGTTAAATAAATTTTTAAAAGCCACAATTTGTTTATGCCAAAGCTTTTAAGGCAAAAGTAAGGTGCGTCTAGTATTCTGTGACTTTTGAAGTTTTAATACTGAAATATGAGAGACTATATATCATTTAAGGAGACTTTATTTTTGTTATTGCCAACCTACCCACCCTGCTTATAGAATACAAGAACCTGTATTTGATAATAAATATGATTCATTAAAAATGAATCAAGAAGGTTTTGTAGGCTGCCAGCAATGTACAGGAACATTTAAAGGTTCCCAAAAGCAATTTCCAGGTTAAAATTGTTTTGACATTTTTGAAGGGCTCATTTTTGTGTCTGGATATTGTAAGATGTCTTTTGAAACATTTTTCACATTTAGAACATATTAGTAAAAAGGTAAAGAATGGAATAATGTTGAGGCAAAAGCATCTAATTTCTTTACATGTATGTTCTTTGCTACTGATACGAATAAAAATTAGGACATGGAGCTTCTGCTTTGAAAAGATATAGCAATGGATATACGAGTAATTTAACACATTTCTTTTCACTTGGGCCAGTATTTGTCAGACTAACTCTCCATTATGATACCATATATCAACACTAATTTTAATAGCCATATCTCTGTTTACAATATGTTTAGGACAAGCTATGTTACTGAAGAGCTAGTAGCATTTTTATTATGTCTTTATTACAGCAATGTAATTAGCAATATTAGTATTGTTATACATTACTCTCATCTCTTGTCAGCCTTATGTTACTCCCACATAATTCATTCAATATTAGGAAGATAAAAAATTATCATTTGATTTATATAATGTCAACCTATTGTTATTATTCAGAGATATATTAATGAATGAGTGTGTATATGTCTGGAATTTAAGATTTAGTTGTTTTCAACAAACTTGTTCTCATGCCAAAAGCCTTGGCCAAAAACAGATTATCTTCTAACGAACAAAATTAAAAAGTACTAATATACAGACAATTTAAGCAACATTTTTCCTTTTTTCCACTATTTTGGAATTTTTTATGCGCCATATTCATGTATGTGTGTTTTACTGCTTAACGCTATTTCATTAATCTTTTTATCTATTACAGTTCCAATGCCACATGGTTCTTAGTATTATAGTTTTACTTCATGTCTAGATGTGTGATGGGAAAATATTTTTTCCATCATTTTTTCCATGACTATTTGTACATACTCATAAATATGAAAGAAAAAAAGAAATTTTAAGTATAATAGTTTAATTTCTTTTATTTGATACAATCATATAAACTCTGGGAATAGGAGAATTTAGCTCATTCACAGTCATTGTGATCACCGATTACTGATGTCATCATCTTACTTTGTGTTTTTTATTTGCCATGTTTTTCTATCTTCTAGTGGACTAAGTTTCATTTGGTCCTCGTTTTGATATCTGTTTTTATATCTATTCTTTCCATTGTTATGCTTAATTTTCAACATATATTTAAATATATTTTTCTAAAAACATCAAGAATTTATCAGTATCTTCATTCCACTTCTGCTATCCCTCTCTCTCTTTCCCAAATCCTTGCCTTTTGTAGCTGTCATCTGTAATTTTACTTCCGGATTATTATTTAAAACATTGTTAACTTCCTTCCTTTTTTCTTTTCTTTGCTTCCACTGTTCCCTTTTCTTCCTACCCTGTCCTCCTTCTCCTCTCCCTTCTCCTTTTTCTCCTAATATATACTTACTAAGTTCTAACACTCTTTTTACTTAATTTTTTGTTCATCATTTCTTCTTCTCCTTGTTCTTTTCTGAATTCATTTTTTTCCTTTTGGAGGAATATGTCCTCAAATATGGGTTTTAAAAAATTCTTTCAGAAAATTTCTCAATGTATTTATCTTACTCTTGAAAATAGATTTCTTTGAACATTTCCTTTCCTGTGTTATTATAGTCTTCTACTAATAGATAAGTGTTTCCCCCCACTCTGCTTAATAGTTACTTTTTTTTTTTTTTTGAGACAGAGTCTCACTCTTTTGCCTGGACTAGAGTGAGTGCCGTGGCGTCAGCCTAGCTCACAGCAACCTCAAACTCCTGGGCTCAAGTGATCCTCTTGCCTCAGCCTCCCGAGTAGCTGGGACTACAGGCATGCGCCACCATGCTCGGCTAATTTTTTCTATATATTTTTAGCTGGCCAGTTAATTTCTTTCTAATTTTAGTAGAGACGGGGTCTCGCTCTTGCTCAGGCTGGTCTCAGACACCAGAGCTCAAACAATCCGCCCGCCTCGGCCTCCCAGAGTGCTAGGATTACAGGCGTGAGCCACCGCGCCTGGCCAATAGTTACGTTTTAAAAATGTATTTTTACTGTACTTTGGAATAATTCTTTAGCTGCTCATTTAGCTCACTAATTTGTTTTTTACCAATGTACAATTATTAATCTATTTATTTTTATATTAAAATTATATTTTTCATTTCAAACACTTCTAAACTTTATTTATAATGATCTGTTATCTCATGAATATTATTTTCTTCCTTATATTTCTACATATGTAAAATATACATATTTTGAAGTAACGCTCTGATTTTCCCATTAACTCTGCTTCTTTGGAAAACATTTCTTGTTGTATAGTGTTTTTTTCTCTTTTATGGTTCAATTAATCTCTGAGTTTTAATTATTTTTTTTAGTATTTTACCTATCTTTGTGATTTTTTCCAATGCAGTGATATATTAGTCTTTTATGGATGCTGTAGGTAATTACCACAAACTTAACATCGCAAAATAACACAAATATATTGTCTTACCATTATGTAGCTCAGAAGTCTGAAATGGGTCTCACTGGGGCAAAATCAAGGTATTATCAGGGCTGCCCTTCTTTTGAAGACTTTACAAGAGAATTTGTTTCCTTGCCCTATCAAGCTTCTAAGGGCCATCCATATTCCTTGGTTCTTAGCCCTCTTTCTCCATCTTCAAACAGGAACAGTGTGGTCTGAGGCCTTGTTTGCCTACCATATCCCTATTTTTCTCTTCTGCCTTCTTCTTCTACCCTTATGATTACATTGGGTCCACTTAGATAATGCAGGATAATCTCCCTATTTTAAGGTCACCTAATTGGCAACCTTAGTTCTACCTTTTTTCTCCTTTGCCGTGTAATTTACACATGTACAGGTTCCAGGAATTAGAATGTGGGCACCTATGGGGGATGGATGGGAATGCTCTTATTCTGACTGTCACAAGTGGACTGAAGTGTATATTCAAGTAGGGGCAGCAGCCTATCAGAATGGCCTTAGCTAATGATATTGACCATGTTTAACCCTGTAAATTCTCACCTGCTTGTTATTTTTTTTTTTTTAAGGGAAATCTCTCAGTATTACATTAATACGGAGTTTCTGGATTTTTAAAATTTTGAAATATAAATCTATATTTTTATTTTATTTTTTCATATTCTGGGTTTGAGGTGGAAGTAGCAAATTTAACATGTGTTCAAATGTAACAATTAGAAGAATAAAGAAAAGAATTTATACCTATATACTACTAGATTAGAAGAAAACACACACATAGTTTCTATAGAAAACATTGGGAAAAGGAAACAAGGAAGAAAAAGAAGAAAAAGATGTAAAAAAGAACACAATCTCAAGACCAAATGTATCAGTTATAACAATATAAGTCAAGAGCTAAATTATTGATAGATTAAGATTTTGAAACTGAGTCAAAAAAGAAAACAATCATCTCTTTTTATGAGATAAAGAGGGAATCACCTAAAACAATAAAAACTAGCCAGGTAGGTTATGATAAAAGGACTTAAAATGTTGTGTAAATACAAAAAGAAAAGCAAAAATCACAATATTAATATGAAATGAGTTAAATTAAAAATAAAAATGCTAAAAGTAAAAAGATTATTTTTTTAAAATATAAGTAATTTTATGTGTTCTACTTTGTAAAATTTGAGAAAATACAAAAAGAAAAGCAGAAATCACAATATTAATATGAAATAAAAGTTAAATTAAGAATAATAATTCTAAAAGTAAAAAGATTATTTCAAAAAAGGGTGATTCTATGTGTTCTACTTTGTAAAGTTTGAGATTTTATTTCCGGTCTAAACTTTTTTTTTTTTAAACAAAGTCTCTCTCTGTCACCTCAGCTAGAGTGCCGTGGCGTCATCATAGCTCACTCAAACTCCCGGGCTCAAGCGATCCTCCTGCCTCAGCCTCCTGAGTAGCCGGGATTACATACAGGTGTGTTCCACAGGGCCTGCTAGCTAATTTTCTTATTTTTAGTAGAGACAGATCTCCCTCTTGTTTAGGCTGGTCTTGAACTCCTGAGCTCAAGCAGTCTTCCTGCCTCAGTCTCCCAGAGGGCTAGAATTATAGGCGTGAGCCACCACACCCAGCCTAAAGATATTTGTTAATATTCTACCTTTTGTTTAAGAATATATATTTTACATCTGTGCAGATTAAAATTATCTTGTATTTTATTAAATCAGACTTTATGTTATTAAGGGATTAAGTAAAAGATAAACAAAGAATTTAAAAGATCTGAAGGATATAAAGATTGATATTAATATAATACAAG
>NW_012153507.1:2906136-2916702 GCF_000956105.1 Propithecus coquereli
ATCTGGACAGGCAAAGATTGGAGTTTGGCAACACTGGGACTGCTTATGTTTTCAAGTGTATGGAAGGAAGTTTCATGATGAGACCAAAAATTTATGTAAGTTACATAAAAATAGACATATATATTATTAAAATAATCACAAAGCATAGGTCAACTATGGTCTAATAACCACAAAACATATATATTAAAAATAATGCATCATTTCCATAAGTTAATTTTCAAGATGTATGTTTTCAAAAATGTTACCAATTAATACAATGTAATGATACCGGTATATATGGAAAAGTTATTGGACAAAATTTAATATCCGTGTAATATATTCATTATTAACTAAATAAAAAACAAAAACACATAGTAAACAAGAAATACAACTCCTTTAACATAATAAGAAAAATAAGGAATATAAATATTCGTTATATCTTTATATCTATTATACTTTAATCTACAAGGCAACATTATTCTCAATGAGAAATTATGAAAGTCATTTTAGAGAAAAGGGAACCCTGATACCTTGGTGGTGTGAATGTAGATTGGTTCAGTCATTATAGAAAAGAGTATAGAGATTTCTAAAGAAATTAAAATTGAACTACCAATATAACCCAGCAATCCTTCTTTTGGGCATGTACCCAAGGAAATGAAATCACCATCTCTTGAAGATATCTTCTCTCACATGTTCATTGCAGCATTATTTACAATAGCCAAGATATCAAAACAACTGAAGTGTCCACTGACAGATGAATGAATAAAAAAAATGATGTGTGTATGTGTGTGTGTGTGTATATGTGTAACAAAGGAATATTATTTAGCCTTAATAAAGAAGGAGATTCTGCCATTTGCCACAACAGAAATGAAGCTGGAGGACATTATACTAAGTGAAATAAGCCAGACACAGAAAGAAATATATTGTGTAATCTCACTCATATAATAAATCTAAAAAATAAAAAGTCAAATATACAGAGATAGAAAATAAAATAGTGATTACCAGCAATGGAAGCGGCGAAGGAGAAGAAAAGGCAGAGAGGTAGGTCAGAGGCTACAAAGGAGCAGATATGTAGGATGAACAAGTCTAGAAATCTAATGTGCAACATGAGGACTAAGGTAATAAAATTATACTGTATTTTAGATTCCTGCTAAATGAGTAGATTTTAGCCACTCTTGCAATAAAAACAAAATTAATAACTATGTGAGATGATGGATATGTTAATTTTCTTCACTATAGTAACCATATACCTACATATGGTTACTACAGTGTATGTATATGAATATACATATGTAACTATATGTATCCTATAATATCGCATTTTATACTTTAAATATGCACAATAAAATGTATTTTTTAAAAAAGTCATCATAATGAAGAAAAAATAGGGATTCACAAAGTCATCAGTACTTTTTAATATTGTGCTGCATCATCAGAGTTTATACAATAAGACCAAAAGAGTAGATACAAGAAAGTAGATAAAGAACAACTATGCTATAAAAAGGAGAGAAAAAGAGAGAGAGAAGAAAAAAATGTGTTGCCACTATTTCTATGATTTTGCAAAGCCAAAAACATTAACTAATAAATGTCTTGGAAATGGGAAATTGAAAAGGTCACCCAATACATCTTACACATCCAACTTGAAAATTTAGTGGGAGGAAAAAAGATCATATTTTAAACAGTAACCAAAGCTATGCCTGGGCATTAACTTAAATGGAAATGTGCAGCTGAGAGGGAAGTAACAACCTCTTACCAATATATTTACGAATACTTTCAAAATTGGATATGCTTTCTCGATTCTCCTAGTGGAAGACTGAATAATCTAAAGATGTATTTTTTTTTCTGAAATTAGTTTACACACCCTGCATATCCAATTATTATCCAAAGAAATTTTCAAAACTTTATTGTGATTCTGAAAACCATCTAGCAAGAAAAAACAAATGGTTATAGCCAAAATGTCCAGAAAAAGAACACAATTATAAAGGGGAATTTACATGACTAGACAGCAAATGCATATTGCTCACCTATATTAATTTAAACAGGGGAACTGTTACATGAATACTATCCATGGAATAGTAAATCCAGACATGGACCTAAAATGTCATCTTCCAATGAGGGCTATTCTAGCCCCACTATTTAATATTGAGACTAACTTTCATCTTCTTTTTTTTTTTTACCACCTAATAAAGTATTTAAGTTACTTTTCCCCATTCATTAGAATATAAAGATCTATAAGATAGAGTTTTTGGTCTTTGATCACTAATATATTTGAACAGTATTTGGAGCATAGAAGGTACCTAACAAATGTAAGCAGAATTAATTAATTATTTCAAAAGCAGTTGAGAAAAAAAAATGCAGTAACCCATAAATAGTGTTGGCACCTTTGATTGACTATTTGATTTAAAAACTGAGGTATGCCAAAAAACTAAAATATAAGTACAGCTAGTTCATACCATACATAAGACTATTCATAGACTAAATAATGGATCAGTTCAAATTAAATATAAAAATATACTAAGGGAAATTTATTTTTAAAATATACACAAAATATGGAATTTCTATTACAAAAGGATAATACATACTGAGCAAATGGAGATTGAAACATAGTAATCAGCGTCACCACCAGTGAAATTTTCAAGTTGTTTCAGACCTGTGACTCTGGTTATTTATATATGTTCCTTCTTTTTTAAGTTTCTTACATTTATTATTATTAAATTTTGATATCTTATTAAAAATCACATGAATTACCTACTAAAATATATTACATGATCATGAATAATACAAGGATTTCCATCTCTGGCCATAACACAGTAACTAGTACTGGAGTTAGCCCCATACTGTAAATAAAAAGAAAACTATATATGTGTGTGTGTGTGTGTTTGTGTGTGTGTGTGTGTGTATACACACAAGCATATATTAAAAAAACAATCTGCAGGTGTGGGAAACATACAGCATAGACCTTTGATCCCTGAGAAATGGGAAATGCATGAGATGAGATCTACAGTTGGTCTAGCTTTGTACTTGAGCACAATCTGGGTACTATCTGGACATTTCTGTGTAAATGTGAAGTCGAAACAAAGCACAAAAGCACAGTGCTTTCATTGATCTGGACAGGCAAAGATTGGAGTTTGGCAACACTGGGACTGCTTATGTTTTCAAGTTAGGGTATTAGAGAAAAGTGAGCTTTGTAGGAATAGAGTTACCAAAATCTGCATAAGGACTCTATCAAATGTTTGCCTAAAAACAATGCAGAACATGAGTAGGGAGAGATTTTATAAGGCCTGGTACAGAACACCTCCTGGAGACCTGTGAATTGAATGGAGAGGAGATTTCACAGTGACAAGAGGCATACATTTTCTAACTAGCTAATGTAAAGAGATCTCCATAAAGATATGAGTCATTCAATTGACAATCTAGGGAGGCCACTCTTTAGAAAAGCTACTTACTGTAGCCCTAAAGTAAGTGCTACTATAGACATAACCTAACAATACAAGATTCTAAAGAATCAAGCTCTGAGGTAGGAGGATTGCTGGAGGCCAGGAGTTTGAGACCAGCCTGAGTAAGTGCGAGACCCTATCTCTAAAGGAATAGAAAAATTAGCTGGATGTGGTGGTGCGTGCCTGTAGTCCCGGCTACTCCTGAGGCTCAGGCAGGAGGATCACTGGAGCCGAGGAGTTTGAGGTTGCAGAGAGCTATGATGATGCTACTGCACTGTAGCCCAGGATACAGAGTGAGACTCTGAGACTCTATCTAAAAAAAAATAAACAGAAGAAGAAGAAGAAAAGAAAAGAAAAAATCAAGCTGGATCCCCTATAAATTAAGTGACTGCCAGAACAAAACACAGCACTTGTTAAAAGAAGAATACAAAATACAGACTTTCAGCTATGTAGAATCCACAATGTACAGCAAAGAATAAAAAATTATTAGTCATGTAAAGAAGCAAGAAAATGTCTTTGGGCCAGGAAAAAGGCAGTTAATAGAAATGACTACAACATCATGCAGACATTGAATTTAGCAAAAACAGACAAACAACAATAATAAAAAACGTGTTAAAGTTACTGTTATACAGTGACATTAAGGACTTAAGTTAAGGCCTTAAAAGAAAATGTGGCCATGATGAATGAACAGATGAGGCATAAACAGGCTTATTACAAGAGACAAAGAGATTAAATTAAAAGGGTCAGTTCACCAAGAAGACATAATGATTAAGTGATTTGCCTAGTACAAGAGCTTCGAAATACATGAAAGAAAAACTAGCAAAACTAAAAGGAGAAAGACAAATTAAAAGACATAGTTAAAAATGTTAACATCCCCTCCCTCAGTAATTAAAACAAAAACTAGACCAAAGATCTCGTATAGAAAATCTGAAAAGTACTATCTACCATCTTGACCTAATTGAATCACAGAATACTCACACAATAGCCACAGAATATACATAGTTTTAAGTGCTTAGGAACAATTTACCTAGGTAAACCATATTCCAGGAAAGAGTATACTATCTGATCATAACAAATATAAGTACAAAATCAATAACAAGAAATATCTAGAAATTCCCAAACATTTGAATATAAAAGAAACCACATCTAAATAATCCATGGATCAATGACAAATCACAAAGGAATTAGAAAATATTTCAACATGAATGATAATAAAATACAATATATCAATTTTTGGAGAAGTACCTAAAGCAAACACTACTTAGAAATGAGTTTATAGCTTTATAGCCTTATATGAGAGGAGATTAAATATTTAAAATAAATGACCTAAGGTTTCATTATAATGTTAAAGATGAATAAATTAGATTCAAAATATATAGAATAAAGAAAATAATAAAAGGCAGAAACAAATAGAGAAATTAAAGAAAGCCAAAATTGATTCTTATAAAACATAATAAAATGAATAAAATATTAGGAATACTGATCAAGAAAAAAATAGGAAAACCAAAACACTAATACAATGTAAGAAAGAGAGATCTCACTACAGATTTTACAGGCAATGACAGATTAATAAGAGAATATTATTGATGGCTTTTTTCAATATATTTGACAACTTAGATGAAATGGATGAATCTCTGAGAACACAGAATTTCCAAAAACAAAAATCAAATAGAAAATCTGAAGAGTTCACATATCCAGTAAAAATTAGAATTTATTATTTAAAAAGATATATATATATAATAAAACTTTTTCATAAAGAAAGCTCAAGGCCTAAATCATTTTATTGCCTAATTTAAATTCTACTAAAATATTTAGAAATACTAATAATACACAAAATTTCTCTGAAGTGGAGATAGAAGGAGCACTTCCAAACTTATTTTATGAGGCCAACATTACCCAAAACCTGACAAAAAATTACCAAAAAAAAAATGTAAAATTAATGTCTATCACAAATAAAGATGTAAAAATTGCTAACAAAATGTTAGAAAAATGAAGCCAACAATATACAAAAGGATAATACATACTGAGCAAATGGAGATTCTTCAAGGCATGCAAAATGTTTTAACATTTGAAAATAAATTATTATAATTCAGTATATTAACAGACTGAAGGAGAAATAGCTTGGAATCCTCTGAATAGATGCTGAGAATGAATTTTGTTGATTTTGTAAAGGGCATACCCAAAATACTCATAGCTAATATCATGCATAATGATGGAATATAGAGTGATTTTTTGTAAAAGGTAAAGATGTCTGCTTTTACCATTACTACTCCACATCGTGCCAATAAGGCAAGAAAAAAAATAAACATAAATTTTGGAAAGAAAAAATTAAATCTGTCTCTACTTGCAGATAACAGAATTGTTTACATAGAAAATCACAAGGAATTTTTAAAACAACTGCTTGAACCAGTAGGTGAATTTAGCAGAATTGCTGGGTACAAGATTAATATACTAGCAGCATATAACCAGAAAATGAATTAAAAAATCAATCCTGTATACAATAATATCTAAAACATGAAAAATGTAACAAAAAAATATGACAAAAGACTTCAAAAATTCACACTGAAAACTATAAAACACTGCTGAGAGAAATTAACAAATCTTAATCAATGGAGAGATACACCATGTTTGTGGATGAGAGGATTCAAAATTGTTGAAATGTTGATTTTCTACCCTTCCTCAACTGATCTATAGATTCAACACAATTCCAATGTAAATCACAAGAAGCTTTTCTTATAGAAATATAAAAGCTGATTCAAAATTTATTTGGAAGTGCAAAATACTTAGCCTAGCCAAAATTCTTGGGAAAAGATAGGGTGGAGGATTTGTACCATCCAACTTCAAGATTACTATAAAGCTACAATAATTAAGACAGCTTGAATTTTCTTTAATGATAGATAATTGCATTAATAGAATAGACTAGAGAGTTAAAAAATAGACCCACATTTACACAGCACAATTGAATTTCCACAAAGATATAAAAGCAAATCATTGGAGAAAGTCTTTTTAACAAATGAATCTAGATCAACTGAATATCCATATGGCAAAACATGAAGCTCAAACTCTACCCAACACCAAACATAAAAATTAATTCGAGAGGCATCAGAACCTAAATGCTAAAGCTAAAGTTGTAATGCCTCTTAAGGCAAACAAAAGAGATTATCTTGGTGAAGTGCGGGTAGGCAAATATTTCCTAGGACACAGTAAACAATTACTATAGGAAAATGAAATGAATAAGAATGACTAATACATTTGGGAAATAAAAATTATCATTATGAGATTGTGCTATACAGCCACTCAAATTACTGAAATTTAAAAATGAAAATACCAAATGTCACTGAGGATTTAAAGCAATTGGAATACTCACATATTGCTGCTGAGAGCACAAATGGTACAGCCATTTAGGAAAAAAATTACAGCAGTTTCTTACAAAAGTTAGACTTACACTTACCATATGACCTAGTAACTTCATTATTAGGTGTTTTCCAAGAGAAGCAGAAACATATGCTAGAGAAAGCCTTCATAAAAGCAAAATGTTGAAAACAGCCCAAATGCCCATTAAGAGGAAAGTGAATAAGTAAGTTGTATATTATACAAAGGAATACTAATCAGCAATAAAATGGAACAAACTCCTAATACCTCCAACGACATGGACAAATTTTACTGATATTATACTGAATAAATGAGGTCAAACACCAAAGAATATATACTGAATTATTCCACTATACTATATGACATAACTATTCTAAATTTTGATAGGAAGATGGGTTTCATGAGTGTATCCATTTTCAAAAGTTGTAGAATTTTACACTTATTATTTGTGAATTTTACTGCATACAAATTTACCTCTAAATTAAAATAAACATTAAACTTGTCAGTAGGCTTGCTTTTCACAGTGGCATGGATTAGCAATTTTGAAAGTACCTTCTATGTATTCTGGACATTAGTGAGTAAGTAAACATATTGAGGATAATGGAAGGCAGCCTTCTTTGTGGAGGAAATGAGTTACAAATATAGAAAGAAGGATACTAGAATGCACCCTGTGGCATTGGATTGCAGTCAAAAGTATCAATATAAACTAATTTCATATATATTTAAAATATGTAGTACATATATTCATATATATTCACATCATATAGAATATAATTACATATAGAATATATTTTTATTTATCTATGTTACGTAAACACACACGAGTGCACACACACATGCATTTCCTAGCTCTGTAAGCTAATAGCTAACACTAATAGCAATTAAGAAAACTAGTTTGTAAATCTTGTTTTCTAAGTATCATTTTCTGGTAAAAGAAACCAAGGATACTTGGAAAAAATGGTTGAATCTTAGGGCTTTGACAAAAATAAATAAATAAAAATAAAAATAAAAACACTACAAGATGAATCCACAACATCTTCGTGCAACACCAATTAATCAAGTCCTAAGAGATTGTTGGGGACTTGTCAGAAGGACACAGTGGCTAACTTGAAGGGGCTCATGCTTGACCAAATCTGGGACAATTTGAGTATCATAATAAATAGTGATAGTAAATAAATAATGATACTAGTAGATTATAAATCATTGAATAAAACAAGGATCCATGAGTCCATATAATACATAAATAAATAATTAGGTAAATGAGAAAAGTTCTCCTTTACAGTAGAATTCCAACTATTGATTGTAGAAAAAATGATGGAGTTGGAAATCATCAATGTATGCTAGAATTAGTGGGTAAAAATTTTGATGTGGAACAGGATGTTATATAGAAAGTATCTCACCACAAATTATACTCAAAGTATGTCCATGTAAGTTACTAGTGAATTACAAAAAAAATAATAATAACTTTATAGTGGAGAAACCCAATGGATGCAGCATTCACTAAATAGTCAAAGTTAACATCACTGATATTGGGTCTTGTGTCTCCCTCTATCATGCCCTAACGAAGGCACAACATTTGTGTTACTTCTGCCAAAGACACAAACCCAAATCTAGTCATGAGGAAATATTAGAAAAACTCACTTGAGGTTATACCCAAAAGAGTATAAGCAGTTTAAACTCTTCAAAATCTCAAGGACAAGAAATACAAAGAATGTAGAGTAACTCTTTCATATTAAAGGATTCTAAAGTTCTATAACAATATATGATACCAGATTGTACTGTAAATGAAAAAAATTGTTATAAAATGCATTCCTGCATCAACTTATAAAATTTGAATATGAACTCTGGATTATATAATAATGCTGTATTACTGTGAAATTCTGTGGTTTTGATCATTTTACTGTGGTTTAATAGAATATCTTTGTTCTTCAGAATATACACTGAAATATTTGGGGGAAAAAAAGAGCAATGTCTCCAACCGTGTTTCAAACAATTCATAAAATATATAAATGTACAAATGAAATAAAGATAGAACCATAACATAATTGTAACAATAGGTAAATGATTGGTAAATCTGGATAAAGGGCTTCCTGGAATCTTAGAAATATTCTTGTGACTTCTCTGTAAATCTGAAACAATGTTAAAATAAAAACTTAGAAGAAAAATAATACACAATCTTTCATTTGAAGATTCACAAATATTCTTTCAATTTTGTTAAGTATAATTTTATCTTCTGCAAATACTTTTTAGAAAAGGATATCAAAGGCAACCCCAAAGTTAACTGATAATTGTATATAATTTTGAACGAGACGTTTTTAACCCTACCGCATATGTGTACATTGTTTTCTGAATTATATATTTACTTTAAAAATTTGTATTTTAAAGGAGATTTCTTCATAACTTGCATCTCATTTCCTCTGTAATTCGTCTATAACATAACGATTTTTCATGGATACTGTTTTAATTTTATATTGCAAATTTAGAAATTGAAATTTAGCACCTGTTAAATTTCCTGATTTTATATGATTTCCAAATTCAGATTATTCTACTACATTTTTTTGAGACAGGGTCTCACCCTGTCACTCAAGCTGGAGTGCAGTGGTGTCATCATGGCTCACTGAAGTCTCAAACTCCTGAGCTCAAGCAATCCTTTTGCCGCAGCCTCCAGAGTAGGTAGGACTACAGCCATGTGCCACCACACCTGGCTAATTTTTCTTGTTTTTTGTAGAGATGGGGGTCCCACTATGTTGCCCAGGCTGGTTGAGCACCTGGCCTCAAACTATCCTCCCACCTCAGCCTCCCAAAGTGCTGGGATTACAGGCATGAGCCACTGCACCCAGCTCTACTATGAATGCTTTTTAACTTATCCCTTTACTTTACTAATCTGTAACTTTGTTATTTTATTGTTTTTTTCCAATACAGATGCCAGTTGGTAATAAAGTTATGTTGTGCCTCAACAATGCAGGTTTTCTTTTAAAACTCAGAGGTCAAAGTAGAAGACATGGGTCTAGTGATTTTGGAGTAGAGAGAATATTGAAATGACCTGTTCTTATTATTACACAATTCTCTTCTCCTTGACCACACTTCCTTCATTTAGCTGATTTAAACTAAATAATGTATTATTTATTAAGTACAGTCATTAATAAAATAAACATAATCAGGGGAGAATATGCATCAACAATAACAGTAATACCTCAAAAATAGAAGTTAGCAGATTTAAACACACTCTTGTCTTTTAAAGGAAAATCTAGTTCATCACTCTCATTGTTAAGTGAATTAAATGACATTCCAAAATATCATTGAAAAACAACAATTCTTTCCTTCATTAACTTATTTTTCTATATTATCCATAACTGGTCTTTATGTACATGAAGTTATTCTTAATTATTGTAAAATTAAAATAATTATCTGTGTCAGAGGTACTACTCCCAAATAGAGAGCTATCAAGGGCAGTGTCCAAAATATATGACATAGATATACAGATAATTAGCTCTACTACTTATCATGTCTGGATGTGGAAAGTCATAAAAATACATTAAATATTCTTCCTGACTGTATGTGCTATCAGGATATATTTTTGTACTCTATTTTATATACCTAACTCAATTAAATGCTAATGGTATATTCCTAATAGGTTTTCCTTTTTAGATTCCAATTTTCTACTATTTCTATAAGGAAGTAAGGGTAGTTAAACCCTCATCACTCACAAATAATGTTTGTGATGATCAGGTTGACCTTCTTTGTTTAATTAATTCAAGAGCTAAGCTGCCCACATTTT
>NW_012153507.1:2916836-2919965 GCF_000956105.1 Propithecus coquereli
CTTTTTTCCATATTTTTATAGGCATGCTAATTTCATTATCTTTACCTGTGTGTGATGATGCTTAAGAACTAGACTGTTTTAAGATAGCACCCATATTTTTCCCATCTTTTACCTCATTCCATCTAGTGGCTAGCACACTGCACTTATCAGCTAATTAATGTCTTCTAAATAGGAAGTTACTACTTTATTCCAATCTATTTGTTATAGAGTGGGGATGTGAAAGGATATCACCGTTAATGCTCAGAAGACGGTGTGTTTTGAAAGTGATGTTTCAGAACCCACCAAAACAATTTAGTTAAAAAGTATATTTGGAATGCCTCTTCATTTAGGCAAAATAGTCTTAGTTTCCATTATCTTTCATACAATCAAATATGTAGTGCTTGGGAGCAAAAAATGGATGTACATATTTTGTCTTAAAATAGATGTTATGTTTCCGTTTGGTAATGTGTCTGTCACAGAGCTTTTAATGTCATTGTACAGAACCTCATGTTATTTACCCTAGAGTAAGAGGTAGTAAAGAAGAGGGTAACAACTATTAATTGGGCACTTATGATGCAGTATATCTCTGCTAAGTACTTGCCAAGTACCTTAAAGTGTATGTTAGGTATATAGCGTTTGATTTGCATGCTCAAGTTTGAATAATGGGATACTTTTTATGCCAACTTTTGTGTAATAATACCCAACACTTATAACTTACTAAATACAAAGTAGATACTATTAATTGCTTCATTTTGCAGACGAAGAAACTATTATAACTCACAAGTACTTGCAGAAAAAAGTGGAGCCAGAATTAGAATTCTGGTTCCAGAACTCACACACTTAACATCTACATTCTATTATTCTATAAAACTAGATGGAAAAATAGATGAGTGGAGAGGCAATTACGACACAATGAGAGATAAATACTGTCTCTTTGGGCCATCTAATATACTTCAATTAACTTCTGTAAGCATTTACTTCTTTACTTACCATGTGCCAGGGAATGTTCACGAAAGAGAAAAAGAAAGGAGAATGTCTTTGAAAGCCACCAAGCATGCTTAAATTCAAGTGAATAAACATGTAATGAAGGCTTACTACAAACCAAATGATATCCTCATCCAACTGATACAAGATCTTTGCCTGGCAGAGCATCTTATAACATAGTTGGAGATTAACAAAGTTGTCACACAGGGATAGTAGAACACCAAAGAAGATGTGAGTGATCTCGAAGATCACTTTTGCTGAATCTCAAAGAAAAGATCTAAATTTTGAACTGGACACAATGGTGAAGGAACACCAGATATGAGAAACAGTATTAAAAGGCACAGAAGTTTCAATTAGTAGAGTATATTCAGAGCATGCAGACAATATATTAAGAGCAGATTATAGGGTGTTTGATGACAGAGGATGAGTATTATCAAATGAATTTTGGGAACAGACAGGAGCCAGAAATAACTGGTACAAATGAGACATGGTTTCATTGGTTAACTTTGCTCAGAAACAGTATTATGTCCCAAAAAGCAATGGATAACAAATATATGATCAGCAGATCAGCAGAGATAGTAAGAATTGACCAGCAGGACATATCCATCTAGGTATTAAATACTCAATTTGATGTACCTGCCCTGCTCCTTGGCTTTGGAAAAGTAAAACAACTCTTTAAAAACTGCATCGACTTACAGCCATCAAAGACCTGGATGGAGTTTTTCTAAAGCAAAATCGAAGCAAACAAAACGTAATATTACTAGGAGATCCTGCCTGTCACATAGGCTAAATATCTCCTTATGCAAAATGTGGAGCACCTGGTACCTTTTTACTTGCTGAGGTATTTCATTTATTGTATAAATACTAACAGCAAGATGAAAACTATTGTTTTTTAATTATTATTTTTATTTTTTTGTTTCAGCATATTATGGGGGTACAAATGTTTAGGTTGCATATATTGCCTTTGCCCCACCCAAGTCATAGTTTCAAGTATGTCCATCCCCCAGATGGTGCACACCGCACCCATTAAGTATGAATATACCCATCCCCTCCTCACTCCTCCCACCTGCCTGACACCCAATAAATGTTACTACTATATATGCACTTAAGTGTTGGTCAAGGAACAAAAGACATTCGATAAGGAAGCTATCGTTTTTGACTTAATTCTTACCAAAAGGATATGGCACTTACTTCTGACCAAAATAATCACGTAATAGTAGAAGTAACAGAAGTGGCTATGTTATCTTACCATTTTTATCTTAGCATTTATCACATTTTTGCTACCCTTAGTATACCTTGTGCATAACACATATAATTAGTACAGTGCAGAAGCTTTAAGTACATTAAAGTATTGTCAGTTATTGGTGTGTTTCACAAAACTTGCACACTCGACCACCTTATAGCACAACCAGAAAGAGGAGGGTTTTCTAGATAGACATGGAAAGTACATTTCCAGAAGTTTAGTGACAAAAGACTCTTAAAAAGCAAATTATTTTAAAATTATTTGTGAATTATACACTGACCCCATACAGAAGAAATACTGTCTAAGTAAAGCAGTGTGGCTCCACGCAGACTTACCTAATGAGATAAGATTTCAAAAGGGTGTGTGAATCAGCCAGCAGGAGTAGCACATGAGGAAGGATGAAGGCGGAAAAAGAAACATGATACTTTGTGCTTTCCAAGTCTTCACCATTAAGAATAAACTATAAAAATAAAATTAACTTTATAACAGTTTTATATTTACTGAAAAAAAAATGAAGATAGTAGAAAGAGTTCCTACAAACCAAATACCCAGTGTTCCCTGTTGTTAGTAACTTAAATTAGTATGGTGTATTTGTCACTATTAATAAATCAATAATGATACATTATTATTAACTCATTTCCATACTCTACTCAAGTTCATTTAGTTTTTACCTAATATCCTTTCATGTTCCAGGATCCCATTCAGGATACATCACCTCAAGCATTTATTATTGCTTCGTGTTAGGAATAGTCCAGTTCCACAATTTTCGTTATTTTAATGTATACTATAACCTATTATTGACTATAATCACTTTGTTGTACTATCAAATATTGTTCATTCTGTCTATCTATATTTTTGCACTCATTAACCATCCTCACTTTATTGCCTCCTTCCCACTACACTTCCCAGCCTTTGGTAACCAT
>NW_012153507.1:2922162-2922742 GCF_000956105.1 Propithecus coquereli
GCCAGAAAAGCTTGTTCTGCCTTACTTAGGCCCAATTCAGAAGTGCAGAGAAGTAAACTCCTGGAAAACCCTCAACAAATCAGAGATAGGAGTCAGTGGATAAATGCGGTCTCTGTCCTCCTGTGGACAGTTGTGGGGAGTGTTCCACATGGTTTTCCAAGAGTGTTCATAACAGGGTTGAGACCCACTTGTCCACCACAATAACCTACTCTTTAACACACCTTTTATTGACCACTCTCTTTCTTGTCTCACTTCCATTCTCGCTTGTGAACCCCGGGATCTCCTCTCAAATATACCACCTGCACCCAAACCCTCACCTTTCAGTCTATTCATGAGAAACACAAAGTAAGATCAGTGGTCACTTTTGTAGTTGATGATATCTGGGATGGGAAAAGAGGGATATTTCTGGGATGCTGCAAAGAACACAACACAAATGTTATTTGTTTTAATCTGGGTACTGTTAAACTAATACGTTCACTTAGTAAAAATTCGTTGTGTGTATAATTTGTTCACTTTTTCTTATATTTGGTATAATTCAAAGAATGGGTTTATACAAATTAGTAATGTATATTAAAATATA
>NW_012153507.1:2924605-2925702 GCF_000956105.1 Propithecus coquereli
ACTAAAAAGAAAAATAAAATTAAATTACATTAAGTGGCTCTACACTTCCCTGTTTCTTTATGTCTATATCACACGGGGTAGACATCTAGAGGAAAGCATTTTTTTAACCAGCAATCTGCTGCCCAGAAATCACTTTCTTTATAGTGCTTTATTTCATGAACTGTGAGGCATGGAACCTTCTTCTACTGCTAGCATTTTACATCTGCAATTTGCTTTTTGAACTTGGGATTTCCTCCCCATTTATCTACAGGTTTGGCACAACTTTTAATGATCATTCTTAAAAATGATATTGGGTTAAACACAGAAATATCAGTTGCTATCACTATTTTTCAAATCTAACGTCAAATTTTTGCAACTCTGTTTTGCCATTTTCAGTATGGAAACTGAATTAATTGCAATGTTGGGGCAAAATCTCTTATTCTTCTTCGATTTTGACCATGCCCCTGAGTTTATAGATTTCAAGTTTGATCTTTCAACACTGTATTTCTCTATTAGAGCCATACCTCTAATTTACTGTTTTAGATAACAGACATTTTTGTTGTGGCTCTAGAATAGAATTTCTCAAAAGTTTAGCTATAGGAGTTTTTTGTTGATTTTCTTTAGACCAACAGTTTTTTCTTTGTACAATGAAAACTATGTTCTAGTAGGACTTCCTTTGTTCACATAAGCTTTCAGATTGTGCTCATTAGCATAATAACATATATTAGCAATTTCTATATAACTACTTTAAGAATATTAGTTAAGGGCAGAGCACCATTAGAGTTGGTTACCTTGTTTTGAGTGTCTTGTTTCATACATGATCTCATGAAGTTAATCCTAGGAAACTACCTCTGTCGCCTACATTTTGTTTTCCGGATTTATCGAAATAACCCGCAACCAATGTTAGCCTTACTAAAGGCATCTTTAAATCTGGTAAGACTTATACCTATGAGAATGGATACCAATGTAGAAAAAAAGTTTAGTTTTCTAAATTTATTCTTCCATCTTTTCATCTCATTCTCCTTTTCTCCTTAAGTCCTTCCCTCCCTATTTACCTCCTTAGCAAATTATGGTCAGTTGAGATATACCAAACTGCTCAGAGCTTTTAATATGTACCC
>NW_012153507.1:2925752-2926657 GCF_000956105.1 Propithecus coquereli
TAAGTAAACAGGATAAATACAAACTATACAAACAGTATCATAGAAAAAAGGTTGAAAATAGAAGACAAAGAGAAAATCTTGAAAACAGGGAAAAAATAAAACAACACAACACATTAACTTTAAAGGAATAAAAATAAGATTGACAGCCAATTTTCTACAGCAATGATAAAAACCAGAAGAAATTAAAATGGCAGCTTTAAAGCTATGAAAGAATATGGAGGCCTATCTATAAATATACATATATACATACAGATATACATATGTACACATATATACATGTGTATATTTATATACACGCATGTATGTATGTGTGTGTGTATGTATATATATATATATATATCTTTCAAAAATAAATTATTTCTATATAAAGCCATTTCCTGACAAATATTGAGAGATCGTCTTCAGGAAATATCAACTAAAGGGAGCTTCCCAGGCTAAAGGAAAACATTGAAACTTTCATAAATTATTGGTGGGTATATAAATTTATGTAATAACTTTGGAAAACTGTTAGGCAGTATCAACTAAAGCTGAAGGTAGGAATGCCTGTGAACAAGCTATCCCACTCCTAGGTAAGCACTCCACAGAAATGTATGCATTGATGTACCAAATATCAAAATGTCATAGCAGCTTTATTCAAATAGTACCTGAAAATAACCTGAATGTCCCTTGTCAGAGAAATGGATGAATAAATTATAAGATGCTCATACAACATAATACCACACACCAGTGCAACCAGTGAATCTCTCTTCCTTGCGCCATCATGAATAATCTTACAAACAGGATATTGAGCTAAACAAACCAGACACAAAACAGACACTACAAGTTTTCATTTATAAATGCTGAAAAACATAAGAAAAAAACTAATATTTGTGGTAAAACTCAGAATCCTGATGGAGCAGAAACTG
>NW_012153507.1:2927640-2930647 GCF_000956105.1 Propithecus coquereli
ATATATAACTATACTTACCTATAGATAAGAAATTAAAGAGTTACATGACTTAAATTTTATATCCACAGTATTCATTTCAGGTTATATCAAATATTTAATACCACCTATTCTTTGGGATTTGTTAGCAAATCTTTTAAAACTTGCCTGCGGCAGTTACAAGAAGGAATGTAAAAAGTAGTTTTGATTATCGTTTTGGATTGTCAACCTTGACAGTTTGGGTGGGATTTATAGGTACAAAGAGGAAAGAATACTCAGACACTCACACCAGTACACCTTTATCCTATTCCTGGGGAAGATCCTCTCCCAAAATAACCAAAGAACTTGTTATTTTTCAGAAGAATTACAGAGCAGAGCTCTTTGGGAGTAACCTGGGGCATAGGTGTCTAGAAACAAGAATCTACTAATGACCAGCTTTCATCTATAGGCACCTATGAAGAGATTGTTTTTAATGTTTGCTTTTTGGCAGGCATAAAACCCCTTTTATTTTATTTTATAGCCACAATCAGGAAAAATATGACACTTTTTGCTTTCATTTCTTTATTTAGAAACACCAAAAGAGTTTAAATTTAAAAATAGGAGTCAAAAAATGGGTTAATACCTGGCTTACTGTTAAGAAAAAAAGAAAACAAAGTCACTAATTTATTACTTGGATATAATCAGAGGGTGCACTTCCAATAGGCACATGTTTTAGAGAAGCTACTCAGGGTTATCGTCTCCTCTAGGGAGGAACCTGAAAGAAACAGAACTATGAACTTTATTGACTGTAGAAATCCAGTGGTGCCCCTGAAAATAATGTTGTTTGTTTTCTCTTACCCAATGCCTAACCAGTGCTTTAATGTTTCATTAATATGAGGGTTCCAAGGGATTGGTTGTTGAAATATCCATCTTGTTTTTATGCGGGTCAGTTTCTGACTAAGGTCTTCTCTGCTCTTATACTAGAGCATGAATAAAATATATTCATAAGAGGATGATGGTGCCAGAGTAATAGAACTGAAGAATGTTGCATTCAGGTTTTTCCTTAAACTCTTTCACAATTTGATTGGAAGCTGAATTTCAAGATTCTTTGTTACTAACCCCCGTGCATCATAATTGCTGAGGCATATTATCATCCATCCTTACATTGAGTCTGCATATAGCTTTACCCTGAAATCCACATGTCTTTGTGAGGCATACATTTTTTTTTTTCATTTAAGTCCTTTTATTACAGTGGTGCCAGCTACTGCTGCTATCGTTAAATGCCTGTCAGCATTTCCATTATAAACCTTATTTTCAGGGGATTTATAACCTAGCCATTTTAATTCACATTCAGCTGAAAGTTGCCATCGAAATTCTCAACATACAGTAGGTGCTGTTTTCTTTTATCACCAAATTTTATTTGAATCTGTTTATCTGCCTGAGATTTAGCAATATGTAAAACCATAACATTGATGTAGAAGGAAAGTAGAAATGTTTTGGTAGATGTTTTCTAATGTTAAAATGCGCACATGAAAAATTAGAAAGGAATTATAAAAATTGTCAAACCCTTGGCAAGCAAAAGTCTTAATGGATAATTTAAAATCATTATTATTTACAGTATACTACTATTTTATACTCATAGTTTTTAAAAATATATTTTCCTGTGAACACCAATTCATATCATGAAAAAGTTATGGCCAATTCAGCATAGCATCCTGTTCACCATAATGGGCTTATTGACATCATAAAACAAAATATAAAGCCATAGCCCTTCCATAGTAAAATAAAATGTCCTAATGTGCAAATTGGATATCTAATTAAAAAAAAAAATCTATCTAACTTTACTTTGATTCTTCATGAAGAAAACGATGCTTTAAGAGAAAAAATATATATATATATATATAATGTTTTGTGTGTCTTCTGGCTTCTTTAATTTGTTTTTATTGTTAGTATGAGTATATAACAGTCATTTTTAAACACTGTAAAAACAATCATGTAGCTATTTCATAAGCTCAGGAAAAAAACTAAGATCACCTCAAGTATTATTACTGGAGGTGACAAAACATAAGAAACAGGCAATCTAAACTTGTAGAGATTTTATAACAATGAATAAAAACTGAGTTATGGCAAAACAGTGCCCATTATGAATACAGACAGCTAAAAGCCTAAAGAAAATCATGCAAAACATACAATGTAGGCATAAAAATATTTGGACTTCCTCAGAAGAATAAGAGCAATATGATATAGGTAAATAATTGAAAGTCTAGTGGCATGTTTGACATTATTTTGTAGTGACAAAGACATTCTCCTTGATCAAACTTTAGTCAAGGTCTTCTGAGGCCTCTTCTTGACTAGGCTAAGACCTTGTCTCCCCTCCCTGTCCTCCCTCCTGTCCTTGACCAGCCCAGTCCAATCCTAGCAAGAATCTTGCTAAGTTGGTTTACAGAGAACCCCTGACTTAAATCTGATAAAGTTCTTCACCTCCTATCTTTGATATCTAAGACCATGGCTTGTCTTTAGAAAGAATCCTGTTAGGCCAGTTCAGCAAGAATCCCGCTACTCTTGATGTCTCCTCTTAGTAATTTTCCATCCCCTGAGCCCATCACTCTGCTCCCTAGCTACAAATCCACAGCTATCTTTGCTGTATTTGGAGTTGAGCCCAGATCTCCCTTTTCTATTGTAATACTGCCATTGTAATTGTCCTGAATAAAGTCCTCCTTACCATTTTAACTAGTGTCAGAATAATTTTTTCTTTAAAAATTGTTATCATTTAGCATTTGCCTGGCATTGGCTGTATGCTCTACACTATCTTATTTAAGAATCATAATAAATTTTTTATATGGGAATTATTATGCTCATTTTACATATGAGGAAACTGAGATTAAGCATATTAAAAATGCTTTGTTCAATATTGTACAGAATGAGATGGCAGAGCCAAAACTTAATCTCATATTTGCCTAATTCATAAGCCTGTGACCTCTTGACCAACAGGTACAAAAATCGAATGTAAGAAAATTATAGTCATTTTGTATATCCTGTGTGCATATTTGTG
>NW_012153507.1:2931627-2945595 GCF_000956105.1 Propithecus coquereli
CTCCCCCCAAAAACATATGGTTGTTACTTTCTTGGAGAATAAATGAACTTGTTTCTTTTTTTGACTAATATTAGGTATTCTGTATAGTTTTATCACCTTTCTGCCATTACAGTATTTTTCTTGTGGAAGAAGACAGTCACATGAACTTCTACTCTATAATACTATATTATTATAACCTCTTTGCCACACCTCCATGGAACATTACATGGTATTATAGTTATCTAAATGACTGCCTCTCAGTTTAGTTTTCATTTTTGTCACCATAAAATAATCCCTGATAGTAAATCAATATTCAATAAATTTATGCTTATTTATTTGAAAAATAGTCCCCCAAATGAGGACAAAAATACTTTTTAAAAAGCATATGAAATCCATCGTCAGAGGAATGACTATTTTATTTATTTAAATGAACTTATTTTATACATACTTTTTATTTTCTTGCTTTTTAAACTAATATATCATACTTAGTAAAAGATTCAATAAATTTATGCTTATTTATTTGAAAAATAGTCCCCCAAATGAGGACAAAAATACTTTTTAAAAAGTATATGAAATCCATCGTCAGAGGAATGACTATTTTATTTATTTAAATGAACATACATAATATAATTAAGTCACATAAAAAGAATAAAAAAGACTTCTGGTATGTTCTTAAAAGATAAAGTAAATTGCGGAATTATAAGAGGATTTCATTTAGCTAAAACACTCATCTACACAGACACACAGGCACACACACACAAACACATTTCACTACATACCACACATACATAGGTGCACGCACGTATGCATATACATGTACTCCTAAGTTTTTAGAAGTTACCCGTACGGGTGGCTGTGGAACAGTGGCATGTGTGAGGGTTCATGCTGAATGTTGGTGCCTTTCATTCTGTTTTTAAGTTTATTTTCTAATTTCATCTAAGTTATACATGAATATGATTCTAAGTGAAAATTTTATGAGTTTTATGATTATAAACAACATCCTCACACACCCACCTCTGCCTGTCTCAGATTACAGTTTATCAAAGGTAATTACTTTTTAAAAATATAGCTATTTTTTCCTATACCACATTTAGCCCTTTCTGTTTCTTATATTGCCACCATATTTCTAAATAACTTGCTAACATTTGATTTTTTTCTTAATTTTTCAAGTTTGTATTATCTATTAATTTTTTAACATGGACTTCTCTGACTATACTCCATCCCTGCCATCCTCTCATTATATAATAATTATTTGGGTCATTAAACATGAAATGTCCGATTTCGAATCAGTGTAGTTTACTCTATTTCAAACAAGAAGCAATACAATTAATCAAAGTATGTGTCTAAACTATCAACACAGTTTTGCCATGTTGATGGTAGCTTGTTTATGCCAGCAATGAAGAAGCCTGGAGACCGATGAAATTGTGAAAGGCATTTTCCACAGCTTGGTGAGAATTGAATACTGTTCCAAAGCCTGGGTGAAGTGGTAGTCGGTTGGTGCAAGGACTGGTGAATATGGTGGATGACAGAGAGTTTCCAAGTCCAGTTTCTGTTGTTCAAGCAGTGTTGTTTGTGCGACATGTGGTGGAGCGTTGTCTCGAAGAGGATTGGCCTGTCTCTATTGACCAATCTCTTAATCGCAAGCATCCTCATCATTTTGTCTAATTGGTTGCAGTAGAAGTCAGCTGTAATCGATTGGTCAGGTTTCATAAATTTGTAGTGAGTAATACCAGAACTGCACCACCAAACAGGCAGAATTAGCTTTTTTTGATAAATATTTGGTTTTGGACTGTATTTCAGCACTTCATCTTTATCCAAGCATTGTGCCAATGCTTGCAATTGTCAGAAAGAATCCATTTTTTATCACACATAATAATATGGTGTAGAAACGGTTTGCCTTTTTGTTGTGACAGCAAAGGCAAGCTTCAAGGCGATTTCTTTTCTGACACTTGTTTAATTAATGTGGAGCTCATCTATCCAGCTTCTTTACCTTCCCAATTTGTTTCAAATGGCCCAATACTGTTGGAATAGTAACATCAAACTTCGCTACTAATTCACCTGTAGCTTAAGATGAGTTTGCTTCCACTACAGCTTTTAGCTCATCATTTTCCACCTTGGTTTCAGATCACCTTTGTGGCTCATTTTCAAGATTAAAATCACCAGAACAGAACTTCTCAAACTATCTACGTACTGTGGGTTCATTAGCCACATCCTTCCCAAACAATTTGTTGATATTTCGAACTGTCTGTGCTGCATTGGTTCCAAAACCAAACTCATATTCGAAAATAACACGAATTTTTGACTTATCCATGGTTTCACAAAAATTGCTTGATAAAAAATAATTTGAAAGATAATCAGAAGCCAAAATGTGTGTTTGAAAAACTTAGGATGTACCTTCACAATAAATATAAGAAGTGTCAAAGTGAAATGTCAGAGATGTCAACCGTCTTAGTACTTAAAAAATCGGATATTTCATGATTAATAACCTAACACATCATAGCTCTAATCAATATTCTATGTCTTTATTTTTGTTTCCTTGAGATTTGAGATGTAGGGCAGGAGTCCATCTAGTCCAGCACAGAGGAATTTTTTCATTTTCCCACTCCAAGACTGGTTCTAAGAAAATAGGCAATGTTTACATCTGGCATCCTCATATCTTCCTTCTTAGCTTGGCCTCCCACCTTGGAGTACAACTGTTTTCCAACACTCACTGCTCTCAGATGACACCTCAGTGCACCTCATCTTATACAGGAAATACAGGGTAGAGGAGGCCCTTATGCAAAGTGTTCAGAGTACAAAGTTTCTCCTTTCATTGGCACTTGAAGGTGGAAGACAAAGTCTTAAAGAGATATTTTGCACTCATGTTCACGGCAGCATTATTCACAATAGCCTAGAAGTTGAAACAACCCAAATGCCCAATGATGGATGAAATATTAATACTAAGCAAAATGTGGTATACAAATACACAATGGAATATTATTCAGCCTTAGAAAGGAAAGAAATTCTAACACATGCTATAACATGTATGAATCAAGAGGACATTATGCTAAGCAAAATAAGCTAATCACAAAAAGGAAAATACCATATCATTCAATTTACATGAAGTATCTAAAGTATCAAATTCATAGAAACCAAAAGAATGATGATGGTTACCAGACACTAGCAGAAGAGGGAAAAGGGGAGTTGTTTAACGGGTATAGAGTTTCAGTATATGAGACAAGAAAGCTCTGGAGCTATGTGAACATGTGAATATGCTTAACATTACTGAACTGTCACTTAAAAATGCTTAAGATGGTAAATTTCATATTATGTGGGATTTTAAAGCCACAATTAAAAATAAAAATAATTTTAAAAAAGAGTTTATCTGTTCCTTACAGACTTCAGTCCTCAAGTGGTCTTTCCGTACAGTAACTAGATGGAACTGGATGGGTGTTGGCCCTTTCAACATACATATTCTTTAAAGCTCACTATTCTGTAAGAAAGGGTGCATCTTTCCTGATAGCTTGTGGAAAAGCTGAAAGAGAGGAATTAAATGTAGAGCCCTGAGACACATGGACTATAAGTCGGTTGGGGTTGGGGGTCGAAACAATCCTGGGAGCCGGTATCATTCTTCCAGAGCCATGTGTAGCAGCATTATTATGGAATAGGGGGTGTGTGGTTCTTCCAAGGTATAAATCTACTACTAGAGCCTGTTTTTAAGTAAAAATTCCATTCTGGCAAGCAATTTGACCAAAGCCTTGGGTCTTCTAAGCTGTGATTGCTTCTGCTTTGGGTAGCCTTTTTCCCAATTCTTCCTTTCCAAAATGGCAGATTCGCTAATGGTTCCTACCCTCTCCTTTCAAGAAAATGTGAGCATTTATTTAACATACCATTCCAAGATTTGTGTCACACACTCTGTTGAGAGCTAAGAATTAGGGATTGGGTCTTAAAAGTCATAGCCCTAGGAAGTGTACTTTATTGCAGTGCAAAAACAAGTAAATTGATAGTTATCATCATTATATCCTTTGATAGAAATGTGAAGACAGTTTATGAGAACATACAGAAGGGATGCCTCACTTAGCTAAGGAATGAGGAACTTGAGGATGATTGGGGAAGATAACTGGGTAAGGTCTATTAGAATTGAATCTTGAGGAGTAGGTGAGACTTATGCAAGTTTCAAAGCAGGTAATATGGAAGAATTTGAAGGAAATTTTGAAATGAAGGGGCTTTTCAACTAGTGTGTGTACAAAGCAGGGAGAATTGAGAGAGCAAAGCATATTTAAATATCTTTGAACAGTTTAATATGCATGGAAGATGGAAATAATGGGAAATCAGAACCTGGAGATAGGACTCAGACCCAAACCTTACTCCAGGAAAAAAACTGCATAGATTTTATTCTAAAAGTTATGAAAGTTTGTCAGGGTGGCACTCTGCCCTTGGTTCTTGGTGTGCTCTTGGCCAAAGAATGACCAGACACACCAAAGTGTCAAGTCCAGACTATTATCCTGGTCCTCTGACTCCTTGCTTGGAAAAATCACCAGCAGGGCCAATGTAATGGAATAACCTCAGGCAGAAAGAGTTTCACATGAGCAGTTCTTTATTGTGGAATAAAATGGATCTGTTTCCGTGAGTGGAGACAGACCGACTCACTCTCTGACTGACTGACCCACCACTCTCTCACTCTCTCACTCTCTCTCTCTCTCTCTGAATTCTGAGATTGTTTCCTTTTATCGGCCCAGTCCGGGGAGGGCTCTTGGGAGGTGTGGGATATTACCAAATGATCAACAGGTGTCCTCAAAATTCCAGCTGCATATAGGAGCTCCCTCTCTGAAAGCGCACCTGGGGGAGGGGTAATCGACAATGTAGATTTAAGATAATGATGCTTAGGTTACTCTAGGTCACTTTCCAAATCCTATCATGCCCGGGCTGGGGAATTCCCTGATTGATAAAGCATTCCCTCCTTCCCCAGGCATAGCGGTTGCTCGGGATGGAATTAAGGGTGGGGCAACACCAAAATGGAGTACCTGCCCTGTCCTTCTTCCCAGGTGGAGCAATTGCTCAAGACAGCGCCAAAGCAGGGAACTCTTGTCCCAAGAAAAGCCAGAATTCCTAACTGTCTACCTAACAGATTCACTGAAGGCAAAAACCTTAAGGAAAATGAAATTATAAATGGTCAATTTAGGATTTTAGGAGAGTACCATGATCAGTTTTCCACTGGGAAAAATTAATTTGGAGTTTCATGGAAAAGACTTTAATACTTTCTGATCACAAAGATTATCCTTTTTCCATTTTTGCATTCCCTTTCTCCAGAACTTTCAGAATAAATGAGAGGTTTATCCTGGTGTATTAGCTCAGTTAATAACTATGAAGGAAAAAGTTAACCACCTCCCTCTCACACCAAAGTATTCTAATTCCCAGGAATCTTCCAGAAGATAAATGACTTTCTTATAACTACACTGAATCTCCTTGACTTCTGCACAATTAATGTAAAGAGCAATGTAAGCCCAGATCCACAGTCAGATTCTAATACTTAATCACACCTAGATTGACTTCTGTAATATATGTAATATAAACAAGGCCATGCTCACATAGCCTGAAATACGCAGGTTTTAAAAACACTAAATCATTTATATTTTGATACTCCTCAACATATTTCTGCCTTTCTTAATCTTTTTGGGGGGGGTCTACATTATATACTTGAAAGCCTTAAAATTTCTTAAGAACTTGCTGTATAGTATAGTTTCAAAAACTTATTATTTTAACTACTTTATTTTTCCAGTAATGACAGCATTTCCTGATCACTCTTCTGTGAACACACATATTAATATCTACTTAAAATCCTGGAATGGAAACCAGGTGGAAATTTTTCAGTAACATTAAACTTTGATAACTTAATATGTTATATTAGGGACAGAGGCATACTCAAACTAAAATAATTATTCCATTGATCCATAGTCAGGTCAAGCTATTCATGAACCAAAATTCTGGTGAAAAGGTTAAATTGATATTCTTTATTTGATCTTCAGAAGCTTGTGATTATTTAATATGTAGTGGGATTTATATATGAGTTGATAACTTATTGGTTTTCAAACCTTAAATAGGTTATTTATTGAGCATACTATATATAATGTGCTTTTCATCAATACACTGTACCACAAATCTGCAGTATTTTACCACTTACTTTAAAATCAGCAAAGTGAGCAAAACGCACTTATGGTAGTTTATATAGTCAGCATTGGCCTTCCAAACTGGTCAGAGATTGAGTACGTTGTTCTACGCAGGATTAAGTAAAAGGTACATATCTGAGGCTCTAAATTAAAAATCTATTGTTGCAAAGTTCCCAAAGTTAACATTGTAAAAACTTTTCATCTGTAATAATTATAAAAAGCCATATGTACTGTTTATCTAAGAGTAGTGCCCCAATTAAGTAAGTAAGAATTTGAGTTTGAACTTGAAATTTTAGTATGGTAAATTCTATTAAAAATTCAGTTCTTAAAAATATATATATATATAAAGTAAAGCAAAATTATAAAATGAGTTACAGTTTTAAAAATCCAATGCCTTAATATTTTTGTTAATTTTCTAAAAAGTCTGGAAATATTGGTTCAAAGCCTTTTAGTTGCTATGAAAACAACCTAAAATTAACTGTCCAGTTACATCTTTAATAGGGGAAACATCAGTTTTTCTATTTTCAGGAGAGAAAACATTTTTAAAAATAGGTAGGCTTTTTATTTCTTTTGCTTTCAGCATTCAGGAACTTGTTTTTAAAATAGGTTAAACTCATCCTGTGAAAAGCTACATCTCTGACTATTTCATATTAATATTGTCTATTTAAGTAAATTATTTAATCAAGGAGTAAAAATTAAGAAATCCTCTACAGCTCTTCTACTTAATGCGCATAACCAATTACATCAGCATTCAGTAAGGTAGGGATTCCTGTTAAAGGGTTAACAAAGAGACATTGATGATTCTGGCTTCATGATTCTTATCGCCACTATATTGCAAACATAAGGAGGAAAAAATAGGTCAAATAACTATGTTTTCTCTTCCTTAGTTACTCATTTTACTTTAATTCACAGTGAATTTCACATACTTTGAAATGTTAAAAGTAACCTTAGATTGTTTCATGCAGTAATGATATAGTTAAGAAGCTCCTTTAAATAAATATGGCAAGTTTCATTCATCTTAGATGCAGGTGATATGAGAAAACTTCACAATTTCATGGGGAATGATGGGTGGAAGAAAAATTGCTCATTCCAATTGCACTGATGGTAAACACAAATGAGGGTCAGAATCTTGGATTTTAGCTAAAATAGATTCTTATAGTGAAGGAAGAAACATTAGCATAATAAAAATACTGATAAATGTAATAAAAATAAAAATACTCTTAATAATCATCAATTATTCCTATCCTAACAGGATATTATAATATGTGCATACAATACCAATAACATTAGTGAGATTTTACTGTGTTAAATTTCAAACAAGAAATTTGCAATTTTTTTTTGATTTGTGTTTATTTATTTATTTATTTATTTCAGCATATTATGGGGGTACAGATGTTTAGGTTACGTATGTTGCCCTTGCCCCCCCCTCCCCCTCAAGTCCGAGTTTCAAATATGTCCATCCTTCGGGTGGTGCGCATTGCATTCCCTGTGTATACAAATACCCATCCCCTCCTCCCTCCTCCTCCCTCCTCCCGCCGCCCTGCCCAATTTTTAAATTGTAACATAAAGCAATATTTCTTCAAAAAATCAAATTTCTGTACCCAAAATGGGTTTAAAATTATAGTAAGACTTAGTGATAAAACATGAACCCCCCAAATCTACCTCCTATGCAAGGAACTCTTTTCATATTTTTTCTCTCTCTGAAATTTGATCTTTAGGAGATTAGCAGGTAGTGCACTGAGCCAGAAAGAGCACTTTCTCCCAGAGGTTTGAAGGACTTTGTTAGATGTGGAGCCATGAAAGTCAGTGTCTGGCGGAACTGTAGTGTCCTGTTATTAGGGAACTACTGATTCATTAGGAATTCTAATGCCATAATACATTTGTCTCAAGTTTCATTGACCAAACCCATTGTCTTCCTGTCTGCTGCTTCAGGGCTAGTTTAGGCAACAGATGAGAGAGCAACAGAGTCATATGCCACTAAGGTAGTTTTAAATTAGAAAAGTGAAGAGACGTGCTCTGAATCCATTGCCTTATTTTTGTTTTTTTTTCACATAGAAGAAGTGGAGGTAACACAGAAAAATAAAGGCTGATTCATACATTAACATCCCATTCAAAACATTGGCCCCAGACCAATTAGGAGCCTTTCTCCTACCTCCAGGGCTACCTTTCACGTATCAGTGTGAAACTCTCAGAGGAGGTCTGTATCCATTGTCTATCCATCAACCCCTTTTATTCTCAGGGAGTTAGCCAATGTAAGTAGAAAGTGTTGCCCAGAATATCTTCAAGGTTACAAATCATTTAGCAAAGATAATAAGCAATGTATCAGCTAAGGATGATGGCATGGCCAAAGAATCAGACTTAAATAGGTAATTCTATCGGCTTAAAAATTATAAAAACAAAAATTCATATCTCTTTTGGTGTAAGAGACATAGAAATGCTGGCTACTTGAAATTTCACAGAGCCATGACCAATAGGATTACTATAAGATTGCTGAATTTTATGCTTTCAAAAACTAGTATATCTAACACAACATTTAAAATCGTATCAATTTTTAAAATTACCACTTATGAAAGATTTTGTGATGTAAACTCAGTGGTTTGCTGAGCTCATAGCAACCCGTGAGGGTCAATTGTTCAATTTTCAGGAATTTTGCTTATTTAAGTAACCATTATTAAAAATAAAATTACATAAACCTATCATTAGGAAGCTAAATTAAAAGTAAATAAATACAACTTATTACTTCCAAATGATTTTACTTCATTTTATTGTCATCCTGAGGTAATTTACAACTATAGCATTGGTATGGTAGAAATACTATATAATGGTATGCTATTGTGAATCTCTTTCTAACTTCTTATTCAATAACTCTACATTGGCAGCTGGAAACTGGCCATGGTAAGACTATGTACATCACAGAAATCATCAAACACCATGATAAGGAATTTTTTCCCTTCTGGAGAGCCAGTTATTAAACATTTACCAGCATACCACTGGCTATAAATCCTATGGTGAAGCAACCAACTGATAAGAGCTCTATGTGTGGGAAAGGACCGTGAAGTCAAAGGATTACCAACAAGAATAGAGAGCACTGTGGGCTGCTGTGGTAGTTTCTAAAACTTGAAAAAATACACTGTGTACACATGTATGTAATTTTGTAAATTAGAACTGCAAAATAATTTTTGTCTACTATTACAGTTGACCTGAAGCTGGAAATAAGAGAAACAAAATTCCATATAATTTCTCTATGTATTCCTAAACATTTTAATACATAATGAATTATTATAATTTTGATATATTTGAATTTATCAAAATATTCAGTTGGAAGTACTGGATGCTATATAAACCTATCTAATGTCTGCTTATGGTTATAGTAATACTGATTTTTCTTTTCCCCGGGGCAACAGAATTGGGTCTTATATGATTTTTTATGTATACTGTTATATAAGACATTCAGATATAAAGCAAAATCAGAAATATGAGACTGTGGAAAGCTTTATGATTTTAAAAATAAGAATTTTATTCATCTCACAATGAGCCATGTCTTTAAAATATTCAATACTATTCAATGCAATTTACCATGTGAATTTCGTCAGTCTGATACTACTGTTACTATTCCTGTATTGGGATGCTACTATTTTAATAAGTTTTAGTTTAAATTAATCTTGAGATTGGATATAGCAAATATAAGACTGAATTTAAATACTTAAGAGGAAAAAATATTTCTATTGTTTTCTTTATCCATAGGCATTGCAGAAGAATTAATTTATTTCATGTGATAAGGTACATTTTTCTAGGGAACAGATATGGTTCTAATGGACTGAAATTGTTGTTGATGTGAAGTGATTCAGACATAGTATAGATAATGGCAATATTTATAATGACTTTCATAAGGTTGTTCATCAAACAATAAAAGTTTTGTTAAATTTAATATATATTTATATATGTTTATACATATTGTGTTAGAAGTTAAAACCTACCTTTTTGTAGGCACTGGGAACATTAACCTTCTCTAAGATAGAATTATACATTTTGCATAAGAATTGTATCCTGTATGATAATTATTATGTTAGACTATTTTTTTATGATTATTGAACTAAAATATTTATTTATTTATTTATTTTATTTCAGCATATTGTGGGGGTACAGATGATTAGATTACATATGATGCCCTTGCCCCCCCTCTCCCCCAAGTCCGAGCTTCAAGTGTGTCCGTCCCCGGGGAGGAATATTTTGATCCTTTGTTTTTATAATTTGATACTATGACATATACACTATACTACTCATTAAATATTTCTGTCCCCAAGTTTCTAGTAATTTTGATACAGTTCTGCTTTTATATTAACGGTCCTGGTCAATGGACCCCTGTTAGGAAAAATGTCATCTCTAGGAAAACATATATAAAATCAATTGACTTTCCTTTCTGCAAAGAGTAACATTCTGCATTTTTTTATATGTTTGCTGGCCATTATTCTGTCTTCTTTTGAAAGGTTTCTGTTCATGTACTCAATTATAAAAAACGATGGTGATCTAGCATCTCTTATATTTTCCTGGATAGAGCTTGAGCCCATCCTCCGAAGTGAGGTATCACAAGAATGGAAGAATAGGCAACACATATACTTGCCATCAAACTGGCACTGACTGGTCAACACTAAGGTGCTCACACAGTAGTAACATTCTTTGGGAGTTGGGGGTTTGGGGGTGGGTAAACTCACAACTAATGAACGCGGTGAGCGTTGCAGAGCGGGAAAGGGCACGTCTCAAATCATGGTTGGGATGTGGCAAAGTCATAACATGTAACCAAAATGTTTGTACCCCCACAATTTCATGACATAAAAAAAAATTAAAAACATAAAAATAAAAAAAGAGTAACATTCTGTATATTTAATGTTTTTACACTTTTCTACTAAAACAGAATGGTGTTTTCACCTCAAGAAAAAATACCTTTTCTATGGCCAAATATTCTCCTTGCTTAATGTGAACTTTTAACTTGAAATTTTAAAAAATCTAATTTATTACATGCAAGAAATTTGAGTTTCACACCTAAAATGATGCCTACAATACTAGAGCATTTTAAATTTAAACTGATGTTCCTATGTAGTGAAAGTATCACAAATTTTTAATTATGAATATGAATCCATGTAACCTGTTTGTACAGAAAAGAGTTAATGTTTCTTTTGTTACTGTTTTTTATTTACTAGAAGAAAAGAATAAATCATGATTTCTTCATGAATGAGTTATTTGTATGTGTTTGATTTGTGAAAAGAAGTCATATGCTATTTTATTTTTAAGAACTACCTTTATATATATATATAGGGTAAATATAAATTGGTAAGGACAAAAGAATCCACTTTATGGTACATGAGTCAAAATGTCTTGGGAAAGTAGTATACAATAATGCTCAGTAGTGAATTCCTTCAAGATGATTATTTAAAATATAAAAACATAATTATTTGTATAACATCTTCTCATACATAGAACAGGTTTTTGACTTTAAGCCATATTCTAGCAATTATGAGCTGATACTGTGCAAATTGGCCAAAGGGTATCCCTTTCTGATGATAAATAAGAGTAAAGAATTGGAGGAAATAAAAGAAATCACAATTATAATGGACTGAAAGAGAAACATCTTGACAGAACTTTACTTTCAGTATAAAATAACTTCCTCTTTTCAACTTACATTGATGTTGCATTTGTATTCACTATGCATATTATTTTGGCGTTAATATATATTACCATCACTAATGCCTAATAACACAGACTGCAGTGTGCCTGGCTTCAAAATATACCTCAGCAATTTTTTTTGAGAAACAGGGAAATATGTGCATCTCTCTGGGAAAGAAAATCAAGAGATTCTTAGTTGTAGATTAAAAGGCTGATGCTAAGCTATCTTTACTGAATATTTTAAATGTTGCCGGTTGCTAATATTTAGAATAAATAACATAAGAGACATTAAACCCCAATAGGCATGTAAAAGGACAGTATAATTTTTGTTTGAAAATGTATTTAAATAATCTCGATTTTTTCAGTTTAAAATTAGGGATTTTTTATGCGTTGTATTTTTCTATAAAGGATCGTGTAGAGATCATCAAAATGCCATTGTATTTAAATCTATTCTTCTTATTCAGTCATACTTGTGTCCACTGTTGGCATTAATCTTTTTCCCTTATTAATGGCTTGAAATTCAGACTCACAATATTATATTGCCACTGGATATGTCAGGCATAGGAACAGAATTCTATTTATAAATGCATCTACTGCTAATCTGAAATTATTAGAAAGGAAGTAGAGAAAAAGCACATCACAGTCTTATACAGAAATATTAATGTAGTGAAATATATTTACTGTGTTACCTAAGATGTGACAGTAGTCCCTTAATCTATGAGAAAAATCTCCTCTGCTGTAGCAGCAAATATAAAGGAAAGATGCATATTATGGATTTTTTGAGTATCAGCATATCACTCTGCTGTAATATATCATGCTTCATCGTGACACATTCCCCCATTTGTCGCTTTCTGTCATGTCACTGTATCTCAAAACGCACAACATTGCCCAATCTTTTTTTTGTTTTTAGTAGCAAATGGACACCAAATATTTAACACAGAAAACAGAACTATTTTAAAAACCAGGTAGTCTTAGCCAAAAGCTATTTAAATGAATATTTCAAGGACTGGGTACCAGGGAAAGTGACTATTTAAATGTATATTTGAAGGGGTTGAATATCTAGTAGAAACAAATGTTTCCCTTTACTTATAAGCATTTTATTCTTAAACAACTAGGTCTCCTTTCCTTCCCATTTGATTGTACTCTAAAATGTGTTCCTATTTTTTTCCAGTCAAAAAAGTGGTTTAATTTTTATCAATATAAAAATACTGAAACAAACTGCCTTTACCAGCTTTCATATTTAAGCATTTCAAGTTAATGTTTTAAAATTGTTCTTTGAATAAATACATAAACATATGCACATGTATTAAATACTTAGGACTCCATGTTAGAATGCAAGCAATAGAAGCCACAAGAAGCGCAAAGCCATCAGCTGTCTTGCTGACATTGCTACTTGAGGACTGGTGCTATCAGAACCAGTAGGCTTCTGCCAACATTCCAGATACATCCAGATAGAATAAAATGGAAATGCTTAAGTAAATAGAAAGGAATTGTTATCATTCAGCTACCTTCTCGTATAATCATGTCCCATGAACTTTTTTGTACAGATGGAAAGGATTCTCTAGCATCAATGACTATCTCAAACTAATTTGAAAAATATTTTGAACTTTCACCACATAATTTAGTCTGTAGGAAATTTTCTGAAACCCTTTGAGTCAGCACCAAGGAGAGCTCCCAGATTTTGTGCTCTCAGATCGACCCTGCACTAAAAGTGGTAATACCTGACATTTAGCCCTATGCTAAGAGCTTTGCACAGATTATTGTATTATTTAAACCTCATGGCATTATTGTTAAGTAGCTATTATTATTGGTTGTAGATGAGTACTTAGGCTCAGAGAGTTAACAGGGACTGATTTTTAACTTCTGCTTTAAAGCTCTCAGATCCCTGAAAAACATCCTTATATAATTTGCAATTTTTATTGTTTTTGATAAATAATATATTTATGTTAAATATGTTAATATTAATATATTATATTTAGGTTATGTTAATATAACATGAATATTATGTTAAAGTAGTAATCTTTCAATATGTGGCAAAGTCATAACATGTAACCAAAATGTTTGTACCCCCACAATTTCATGACATAAAAAAAAATTAAAAACATAAAAATAAAAAAAGAGTAACATTCTGTATATTTAATGTTTTTACACTTTTCTACTAAAACAGAATGGTGTTTTCACC
>NW_012153507.1:2945645-2954991 GCF_000956105.1 Propithecus coquereli
TACTCGGATAGCTTGATTGTCTCAAATCTTTCTTTTCCAGGGAAGATCTTGTTCTCCTAAGTGAATCTTCTAGGAGGCCATCTAAACAAATTTGAACCAAATATCAAGTCCTCAGGAAGACCCGGTCACTGGTCATGCTCAGGCATCAGTTTAATGCAGAGACTGAAGCCAATCCCAGGGACATCATCTTCTGCAGACCAGAACAGGTTGAGGAGATCATGGCAGGTGCTGGTGGGGGCAGGAGCAGCATAGAGGATGAGCTTTTATTCCTGGAATTAGGAGAATGGCATATAAGATGTCAGAGAGCTCCAAATGAAAGAAGGACAGGGACATGCTTGACGCCAGGCAAATATATAAAACACTCAGGTAAGGATTTCATCACAGCCCTCCTCTACCTGTATTTATTCCTTAGGCACTACTCCTGACCACGACTTCTTGTTGAAAGTACACATTTTCCAGGAACAGAAGAAGCAAAAATAGTAGCTTCTAACATTACCTCATAAAATTATTTCCGGACTCATGATTTCTACAAGAAGATGAAAAAAAAAAAAAATCTAGACTGGAGGCTACTATATCTGTTTGCCTTGGGAAGCAAAATATATAATCAGATGATGGAAATGGTGATATATTTTGATGTTTATTATGTGCTACTTAGTTGTATATTTTATCTTTTTAAAAATTTTGATAATAACTTTTTCAGGTAGGTACTATTATCCTCATTTTAGAGATGGGAAAAGAGGTTCAGAATTGCCACATGGTAATAAAGTCGGGATTCCAGTTTAAGTACTTTTAACTATCCAGTCTACACTGTTTTGATTACTCTGTTTTACCAACTGTGGAAGCCAAGTAGATATTGGGCAACTTTCAGTCTCTACCAGCTCCACTGGTAGTAATCTTTCAATGCTATAATTTTTATAAATTTGGGACAAAATGTTTTTCATTTTTCATTTATATAGCTAATATTCATTGTATATGAGATATTTTGATGAGTTTGTCATAAATAAAATTCCATTTTGACTATGACTTTAATATTTGTAATGTTCAGCTCTGTTAAAATCATTCCCCTGTTTGAAGACGTTCAGTCCTTCCCTGTTGAACATAAAGTAGGTTCAAACTCTGGCAGGATCTGGCCTAACCTACCTTCCCAGCTGAGTCTCCCACTCATTTCCCCGTATCTATTAATCCAACATTAGGCTTTTTCCTTTTCAATCATGAAACCTTGAAATATCTATTTCTTCCTGTCTTGGCTTAGGTGGTTCCTCTCAGCTGGGAAAGTCTGCTCTGCCATCTCCAGCTGTAGAATCAACATCTTCCTCAAGCTCAAACATCGCCTACTTCAAAAAATTTTTCCTACTTCTACCAGGAGAATTCATCTTTCCCTCCTCTGTGCTCCAATAATGATAGCATTTTTACTGCCATCCTAAGACCTATGTCCTAGGCTTATTGTTTAAGTGTGTTATTGCTACAAAATATGCACAGAACCTTCTATAGAACATCTGTGCCCATAGTCCTCATGCCTCAATTAAATCATAAACCATGCATTGCCTATTGCTTATTTCTATGTTTGCCATTTCTTTGTTAGATTATAAATTCCTTGAGGTCTTTCATCTAATTCATCTTTTCATTTCTCCAGAAAACCTAGCATAATTCCTCACACTGAATTAAATTAAAGCAGTTATTTAAAGCCAAGATAGATTTTGTTTTGAAGTCTTTCTTGGGTTTTAATTAAATCTTCATTAAAGTCAGAAGTTTATAAGTAACCACATTTTAATGGTTACAAAAATCAGATAAATTATTTCTCTTTCATAGTCCAAATTCTGCCCCTTATGTGGATTTGTCTTCTATTTATATGTTCTTTGTAAAATGCTCATGTAATTTTAAAACACACTGAAAACTCTCCATATCCTAGCACACTCCTCTCCTTCTTTGAGAAACACTTGTACATTCTATGGGTTTGAATCAGGACTAGATATTTTACTCTGAGAGTTACAATCAGCTATGAACATATATGTGACTCATTTGCCTTTTTAATTTGAGATTTTTTTTGAGTTTGATTGTGTTTTTTGGGGTTTTTTTGGTAGCATCTCCTCTATTTCCTTATTGATTTTTACACATTATCCTTATTTTTATTTAAAAAAGAATCCATAATGTATTCTAATTAGTAATGCTCCCCCTCGATTCTTCTTCCCCATTCTTTTCCTTACCACTGTATTCACTTTGATATATGTCATTCAGACCTTTTCTCTTCTTCCAAATGCATTTCTATGTACTTATACAGATAAAATGTTAACTTCTGTGTTTAATTTTGTGTAAATTAAAAAACTGTGTGTATATTTTAGAATGTTTTGTTTTTCCCACTTAAAAGTCTATATTGATAAATTTTCCACATAAGTAAACATGTATTTTATTCATGCTTCGCTTCTGCCTATTGTGTAGTTTTCTAGGCTAATGCTGTATCATATGTTATTTAAAAATTCATTGCCTATAAATGAACATTTATATACACTTCTAATTATAAAAATCAAATAATATTCTTGTCCACGGTTTTTTGTGCACATGTGCAAACATTTCTTTAGAATGGATGTCCAGAAATAGGATTCGAGGATGAAAAGGCATATTTTAAATTTTAATAGGTATTACCAAATTAGCTCCCCAAAGACCTGCACATAATTTTATTCCACCAACAGTATGTAAGAGGATGCCTTTTCTATGTACCTTTTCCAGCACTGGATATTATCAATCTTTTTAATTTTTGATATTCCATTTGGCAACAATACAATTTCAGTATGTTAATTTATACTTTTTTGAGTACTAGTGAGAGTAAAGATCATTTTATATGTTTATCAGCATTTTTATTCATTTTCTCTGAATTTACTGTTTATGCAACTTTCGCATATTTCTTTTATGTTTTAATTGTAGGATGCATTTATATATTTTGGATATTTATTTTTTGTTATAAATATTAAAATATTTTTCTGTTGCTTGTCTTTTACTTATATGCATATTGCCATTGGTCTATTGAATAGCTGAGTTTATTGATATATTCAAGGTATATTCATTCTGTGTTTTGCTTCAGAAGGCCTTCTCTCCCTCCAGAATATAAGCCCATGGTGATACATTTTGTTCTAATAATACTGCACTTTTAATACCTTATATGTAGCTTTTTATTCTATATCGAAATTTTTGTGGGTATGGATTAAGTATATGATTTCATTTTTTTCAAATGCCTCCTTATTGTTTAAAAAAAATTAAGCCAAGTGGATAAATTATACCTATTAAAAGTATAAAAACAAAGTCATTAAGCACAATTACAATATGCCTTTCCAAGCAAACTGCAACTCATGGGCCAATAAAATATAACTACCCCTCGTTTATAGCTTGCTTGTTTTACAATAGTTACTCAGATAGCTTGATTGTCTCAAATCTTTCTTTTCCAGGGAAGATCTTGTTCTCCTAAGTGAATCTTCTAGGAGGCCATCTAAACAAATTTGAACCAAATATCAAGTCCTCAGGAAGACCCGGTCACTGGTCATGCTCAGGCATCAGTTTAATGCAGAGACTGAAGCCAATCCCAGGGACATCATCTTCTGCAGACCAGAACAGGTTGAGGAGATCATGGCAGGTGCTGGTGGGGGCAGGAGCAGCATAGAGGATGAGCTTTTATTCCTGGAATTAGGAGAATGGCATATAAGATGTCAGAGAGCTCCAAATGAAAGAAGGACAGGGACATGCTTGACGCCAGGCAAATATATAAAACACTCAGGTAAGGATTTCATCACAGCCCTCCTCTACCTGTATTTATTCCTTAGGCACTACTCCTGACCACGACTTCTTGTTGAAAGTACACATTTTCCAGGAACAGAAGAAGCAAAAATAGTAGCTTCTAACATTACCTCATAAAATTATTTCCGGACTCATGATTTCTACAAGAAGATGAAAAAAAAAAAAAATCTAGACTGGAGGCTACTATATCTGTTTGCCTTGGGAAGCAAAATATATAATCAGATGATGGAAATGGTGATATATTTTGATGTTTATTATGTGCTACTTAGTTGTATATTTTATCTTTTTAAAAATTTTGATAATAACTTTTTCAGGTAGGTACTATTATCCTCATTTTAGAGATGGGAAAAGAGGTTCAGAATTGCCACATGGTAATAAAGTCAGGATTCCAGTTTAAGTACTTTTAACTATCCAGTCTACACTGTTTTGATTACTCTGTTTTACCAACTGTGGAAGCCAAGTAGATATTGGGCAACTTTCAGTCTCTACCAGCTCCACTGTAATTGTCCTCTAGTGGCCTTTACCCAAATGACAGCAATCTAAATGTCCCATTTTGCTCCTTTCACATATAGCCCTTTCAAAAAGACATTGCTCAGTAAAGGAGAAATGTTTGTATCTCTCTGTTCATATTTTGCATTGGATATAACACTGATTCACTGACCACAACTCTCCCGTGGCAGCCTTCCTTAGCAAAACCAATGCATCCTAGGAAGATGAGTTTGTTTCATCTCAAATGCCAGTGTCAAAATGACATAGCAGATATGAAAACTGGGGCAAAATTAAAATGACTTTTCCAGCATCACGAAGATTAGAATTCAGGATCTGTCACCTCCCAGGAAAAAACTAAAAACAAAAACAATAAACAATACCCTGAAAGTATTCACCTGCAGAAGCACTGCACCGACGTCTAACAGTTTGCTTTCCATAGATTTGCAATAGTAAAATAAAATCTCTCAGGCTCTTGAAAAACCCTATATAATGTGTTTTATGGAAGCAAAATGTCAGTGCCCTTTAGCTCAAGCAATAAAACTCACTCTCATATAGAAAGTGACTGTGTTTTCAAGCATTAATCATCATCATAAAGCATTGAGAGTCACTTGGTTTTTTTCTTCAGACAGAGGACAGGTTAGTTTTGTTTTTTGTTTTTTCCAGCATTCACTTATCAAACTTTCATAGGATCACAAACCATTTAATTTCTATTCAGAGGACTCATTGTTCTAGGTATACATATGCTGCAAATAAAACCCAACCAAAGTACATTTGGAAACTGAATTTTAAGGAACCGTTGTTTTAATAATTAGAGAAAAAAAAAACATGGCAATTGTTTCCATTCTTTTAACTCCTATCTGTATTTTGTTTGGTCTTTGGGTGCAGAGTGTGGAATTAATCACAATTATCTATGGTTCCTTGTTGACATTGCTTCATACAAACCTCTCTCTTGCTTCATTCATCCATTCACTCCTTTTATCCCCATTTCCCACTGTCATTCCTTTCTATGGGAAAACATTAAAATATATTTTCATCTGTAAACTTTCATTTGTGTGTACTGGTTATATTCTGCTATTTTTAAAGCTATATATTTATTTTTGTTCTTATGGTATGTCTTAGTTCAGGCTTTGATAGCAAAATATCATTGAATGGGTGGCTTAAACACCAAACATTTATTGCTCATAATTCTAGAGGCTGGGAAGTCCAAGATCAAGGTACCAACAGATCTGGTGTCTGGAGAGGGCCTACTTTCTAGTTTGTAGATGGTTATCTTCTTGTATCCTCACATAGCAAAGATTAGAGAGAGAAAAAAAAGCAAGCCCTCTGGTGTCTCTTCTTAAAAGGGTATTAATTCTATAATGAGGGCTCTGCCCTCATAACCTAATCACCTCCCAAAGGTCCCACCATCACCTCAGGAATTAGAGTTTCAATGTATCAATTTGAGGCAACACAAACGTTCAGTTCATAGTATAGCAGTTGCTTTTAACTCTGGACCTAAACTTGTGCTTACTTGCTCTTATTAATTTTTTAAACATTCTGGTCTCTGCTTATACACTCAAACAAGATATTTGCTTAGCCATCATTTCCTGTCCCATTGGTTTTCCTTTACTACTACATCTACAATGATGATGATAATTTCTCAATTTTTGGTCCCAGATTGTTGGGGAGTCATTCTGTTTTTTACTTTTCTTCTGTTCAGGCTTTCAACAAAATATTAATATGTTGTTGCAAGTAATTTGATTATCTTTACTCTCCATATCTCTGGAAGTACCCTCCTGAGTTATGTTTCTTCTTTGGAGTCTTATCGCATTAGTGTTTTTGATATTAATCTTTCCATTAATGCTAAAACTGTGAGGCCTTTTAAAATTTTTTTTTATCAGAGAAAATCTTTATTGAACCTTTGGCTATATGTAAAATTCTAAGTTCAAAGTTTCTTTTCCATCAATACTTTAAAAATAAGATATCTTGTTCTTTTGTATTCAGTGTTGCTTTAATAAATTTGATGACATTCTGATTCTTATTCCCATGTAATTTACTTTTTTATGGAGATTTAAAAAATTTTCTGTTTTTATTTGATGTTCATAAGATTATTATAATATGTCCATGTGTGGATTTACTTCCTCACCCCTCCTATAGCAATCTATAAACCCACTGTTATTTGAAGTCATCCATCCAGTTTTAGTGTGGAAAAGTTATTTTCATTAATTTTTCAAATATGTCCTCTGATATTTCTACTCTTATTCACTTATCTTTTTTCCTTCATATTTTTATGTCTTTATCCCTTCTTGCTATCTTCTGAGAGAATTCTGCAATCTGGTCTTATGACTTTCAAATTTGTCCTATATCAGATATATGTTCTTTATTGTCTTTCATATCTATTTTCTTGTTCATATTTTTTCATTTTGTTCTTTTTACAATGTCTTAGTTTTGTCTCAGATTACTCATATCTCCCATACTTTTCTTAGTTATATTTTTATGCTTCCTCTGCTTTTTTTTACATTGAGATAGCTTTAAAAATTATTATGGTAAGAACATTTAATATGCAACCCACCCTTTTAACAGTTTTAAAAGTACACAATACAGTATTATTATTTGTAGCCACAATGTTCTACAGAAGATCTCTAGAGCTTATTCTTCTTGCATAACTGAAATTTTATACCCCTTGATTAACAGCTTCCCATTTCCCTCCCCTCCTAGCACCTGGCAAACACCATCCTACTCTTTGCTTCTATGAGTTTGACTGTTTGTTCTTCTGCGATTGGCTTATTTCACTTACACTAATGTTAAGGTTCATTCATGTTGCTATGCATTCCAAGATTTTCTTTTTTAAGGCTGAATAATATTGCATTATACATATAGATACCACATTATTTTATCCACTAATCCATCAATGGACATTTGGATTGTTTTTACCTCTTGAATATTGTGAATAATGCTACTATGGACATGGATATGCAAATATCTTTTTGAAATCCTCTTTCAATTCTTTGGGACGAGTACCCAGAAGTGGGATTGCTGGTAATAACAGACTATCTGAATAGAAAATTAGGAAAACAATATCATCAAAAAGAATAAAATACTTAGGAATAAACTTAACTAAGGAAGTGAAAGACTTGTACACTGAAAACTAAAAAAAAACATCGATTAAAGAAATTTTAAAAATATACAAAATAGGGACAGACATCCCATGTTCATGGATAGGAAGACTTAATATTCTTAAAATACCCATACTACAGAAAGTTATGTACAGATTCAATGCAATCCCTATCAAAATCCCAATGGCACTTTTCGTAAAAATTGAAAGAAAATGATTCTAAAACTCATAAGGAACCACAAAAGACCCTAAATAGCCAAGAGAATCTTGAAAAAGAAGAAAAAATCTGGAAGCATCACACTTCCTGATTTCAAAATATATTACAAAGCTACAATAATTCAAAGAGTATGGTACTGGCATAAGGAAAGACAGATAGACCAATGGAATAGAATAGAGAGCCCAAAAATAAATTCACACATATACAGTAAATTGATCTTCAACAACAGTGTCAAGAATACACAATGTGGGAATAATAGTCTCTTTAACAAATGAGTTTAAGAAAAATGAATATCCACATGTACAGGAATGAAATGGTACCCTTATCTTACACCACACATAAAAATCAACACTAAATGGATTAAAGACATCAACGTAAGAGCTGAAACAGTAAAACTCTTGGAAGAAGACATAGGGAAAAATCTTCATGATATTGATCTTATGTTGATTTCATGGATATGACACTAAAAGCATAGGTAACAAAAACAAAAATAGACAAGTGGAGCTATATAAAGGTAAAAAACCTCTATACCACAAAAAAAACAACAATCAATAGAGTGAGAAGACAGCTATAAGATGAGGGAAAATATTTGCAAACCATATATCTGATAAGGACTTCATTTCCAAAATGTATAAGGGATTCATACAACTCAATTGCTAAAAAGCTAATAACTCAATTATAAAGTAGACAAAGGACTTGAATCAACATTTCTCTAAAGAAGACATATGAATGGCCAAAAGTTATATGAAAAGATGTTAAATGTCACTAATCATCAGCGAAATGAAAATCCAAACTTCAATGAGATACCACCTCACACCTGTTAGGACCTCTATTATAAAATTTAAAAAAGATAACAAATGTTGGCAAACATATGAAGAAATTGGAATGCTTGTACACTCTTAGGCGGGATGAAAAAAGGTATAGTTGCTATGGAAAACAGCATGAAGTTTTGTCCAAAAATTGGAGATGCTTCCTTTTACATCATTGGTCTACTTGTTTCAATAATTCTGCTTCAGTTGCATATACTGTCCCCTTTGTTGACCTGCTTTACGTTTGAGATATTTGTACTCCTCAGTTACGTAGCTATTCTGGCCTTTGAGTTCCTGTTTTTGACAGTGCTTTCTGACAGTGCTTTCAGGAGGGGCCAGAAGCTTAGTCCATATCTCACATAAATTTTAGGGGAGGGAATGAATCCAGGGATCAGAACCCCAGATATCACAGAACCTTTTTTGATAACTCCTCTCGATTTCCTGGCCACCAATGGATGCCACTAATTGAGGATGACTTTCAGCTATAAAGAAGCAGCAGCTTTGGGAGCAGTATGTTTAACTAGATTGTCATTTTGCAGGTATGCATCTTTGGAGTGAGTTTGAGAAAGAGGACTGATTACCTGAAGACACTTGGTCAATGCCACACTGCTTCTTCCTATTTTTCACTCTTGGAGAGCTTTTGTGCCACACTAATATTACTCCCTTCTTTATCTCCGTAATTATATATGCTAACAAAGTCTAAATAAAATGCAAGATAAGGACATGCTTTGTGAATCACCAAACTGGATGTAAACATTTGTGAACCTTATTCGGATCCTCATTTAAACAATAAACTGTAAAAAGAAAGGTGTAATTTATGAGGCAATTTGAAATTTGAACACAAACTCTATATATTAAAATATTAAGGAATTATTGTCAATTTTAGGTATAGTAGTGGTATCATAGTGGTAACATAGTAGTATCACAGTAGTGGTATCATAATTGCTCAAAAAT
>NW_012153507.1:2956111-2961115 GCF_000956105.1 Propithecus coquereli
CATAATTTACATATATATAAGTCCATGCATCCATACCCAAATGAAGAAGTGAACTATCTAAACTAAGAATTTACACAGTAAAAGCTATTATAAACTTCCCCAACCCCATCCAACATTTCCCCATAAATATAGAATTTGGACAATTTTAGGCAGAATTTTTGTGTGCTCTCTGAGTATTTAATGATGAATCTTTCTATGCACACATTACAGTCTAGGAAAATAAAAAGATATTTTATTTATCTAAAAGAGTAATATATTTTAGAACTGCTTACCTTGGACACAGCAGGGTCTAGTCCATTATGTATACAGCATTTCATTATACTTGCAAAATTGTAAGTATGGAAAGGCAATGTGATATTATTTTTATTATTGTTGATATTAATAGAATCGTTCATAATGCAGTTGTTATTAATGATGCAATGTTACAAAAAGAATACTTAATTATTAATGACATTGATATGACATTATTAATTTTGATACTAAAATGAACATTTCATTATTCCAGATGCAATTATATTGTTAGACACAAGTTATTGCTAATAGATTATACTTACTACAGTCTTGTTTTGGCACATGGTAATTAGCTGTAGGTTTATATAGCTGAATAAAAAACTGGCATTGGGGTTTTATTTCAGGGTAGTAGAGGATCAGAGCATTAACTCGGTGGAACAGGGCCAGGTAAGAAAAATGATTGACCAACCTTTCTTCAGCCCATGCCCATCTGCTCAGGATGACTTCTCAGTCCTATGCTCGAAAGGAGAGCATGACTGACAGTACTAGCGTGTAAAGAGTGGGCTAGCGAAGGGGCTTCTGTCATGTCGCATTTCCTACCCAGTAAATCAACACAGAAATCTCTCTTCTGTTCAGCATTGGTTATTAAGATGTGATATTATCTTGTGATTTATATCATGTTGTCAAAATGCATTTCATTTTGCTTTGTTTCAATAATACAATGAATTCTTTCATAATTTCTTTCAATTTGCATCAGGAGTTGTTACATACTCCACGCTTTTATTTCCTTATATTCTGGCCCAGCCTTATTAATACAAGTGAAGAAAGTATATCCCTCCGTAATTGCTTATAGCCTGTACAGTGCAGTACGGCATATTACTTCATTTTAGATAATTCTTTTGTAGTGGCATGATATTCTAACACTTAACAGCTCTGTGTAGAAGCAAATAGCTTTGCAAATTACTTTATAATCTTGGTCAACTTCAACTGGTTATTCCCACAGAACACTTTAGTCTTTGTCCTTTAACAACCACCCTGCACTTTAAAAATCCTCAGGCACAACTTGAAGGGCAGTTGAGCAGAAAAACTAATAGAAGCAGTAAAATATTCTCAGGCAAAGCCTAGAGCAGGATTTCCAAAGGCCTCTCACACCCTCTTCATGCCGCCAACCCCTCTTGACCTCAGCACCTATAAACACACTTAAATGAAGCTACTGCACCTGTGATGTTCTGATGCCTGGGGTTAAAGACATCAGATACTAGTGTGATTTTGAAACAAGGCGGGTTGATTTTTTTTTATATACTTAGGAAAGTACTTCTGTTAGGTAGTGATTGAAGACTTGTTGCCTCTTTTGTATCTGCTGGTAATTAGAAACTCATCATGAGAAGAAATTAAAATGAGGAAGAAATTTTAGTAGAGTCTGTAAAAGTAAACAGTGAAATTCTTTGCACATTCTTATTCTCAAAATAAAAGTACTACTCTGACATTTGATAATTTATTCTTTTTTTTCTTTTTGAGACCGAGTCTTGCTTTGTCACCTGGGCTAGAGTGCCTTGGTGTTAGCCAAGCTCATAGCACTTTCAAACTCCTGGGCTCAAGCAATCCTCCTGCTTCAGCCTCCCGAGTAGCTGGGACTACAGGCATGCACCACCACACCCAGATAATTTCTTTCTGTTTTTAGTAGGGACAGGGTCTCGCTCTTGCTCAGGCTGATCTTGAACTCCTGAGCTCAAATGATCCTTCTACCTCAGCCTCCCACAGTGCTAGGATTACAGGCATGAGCCACCATGCCCAGCCTGATAATTTATTCTTAAGATAAAAACATTACTATTGAATTTGATAATTTTTAAAATTTCCTTAAAAATAGGATAAAAGAAGAACGAAGAAAAGAAACATGACTTTATCTTCCTCAGAGAATAATTATAATATCTATAACATGCCTTAAAATAGTTCGACACAAAGAGTCTGAAATAACGTTTAAGCTGTATTCTAGGGGTAAGTGTTGTCTAATCAAGAAATCTCACACCACAGGTGGTCACCAAACATTTAATATGAAAGAAGAGTACTATCCAGAGGTAGCTGTTTCAAGTAGTTTAGCTATCTTTATCTCTTGTCAAGATTGGAGGCTTTGCTAATTTTTGTAAATCTTCAAGGAGAAACGAACCAACCAAATGAACTGAGCTTTCATTGGTGATATTGGTGGCTTGTTAATTATAATAAAGGATATTATAAATGACATTGCTGAAATTAATGTATTGAATATAAATTCATTTCCTGGGACATTGTAGATACTTCTCTATCCTTGCACGGGCAGAACATAAAAGTCCAAGGATCCTGGTCTTGGACCTTACAGGTGAAAAGTGAACTCTTTTAAGTTTTCTTGTGTGCCGCTAGATCAGAGGACTCTTGGTCACATGAGTCTGACAGTAGGTTAACTAAACCTGGGTTTTGGAATAATACTGCATTTGCTTTAGGTGAATTTTTTATGCAAGGGTTTTTCTGTACTTCAGAGAAGACAGGAATGCCAAATTTGTAGAACTGACCATATGAATATTTTGTGATTTCTTATTAATAAATATCTATGTGTGTTGCTAGCATTTTAAGGCTAGCAGCAAGTTGTAGGGAGTAGTTAACTTTCACCACCTTGAATTTCCTGTGGCTTTCAAAATATACTAAAAGAATCTAATAAATTTTTATGACCAAATTAGCTTTGATCAGTTCACAACAACAGCGTGGGAAAATAAAATATGAACTAATCTGGAATTCATTGTACCTAGGATACACAAGGCGTTAATTTTCATATATTTCACTGAGTTTTTGGGTGAAATGTGTTCATCATAGAACTCTGATTTAGATTTAGAACATCTCCACTGCTCCCTCCCCTTAGCTGAAATGATGGCGCTTTTTCTCTGCTTCAATCATTTTTGTTTCACTTCTTGTCTCTTTGGTATTCTCCTGGGCACAGCTAAGCTAATGGATTCAATTGGCTGGAGGTCAGGAGTCTTGTAGTTTGTGTCCTCCTAAGGGCAAAGGAGAAAGTCCGGCTTTAATATAACAAAAAGTGGAGTTACCTAATAAATAGCATTGTGCTTGGGAAGCAGTAATTATGATTATGGAATTATTCAATTGAGGCCCTACATCTGTGTTTCCTATATCAAATAATCAAAATATGCATTCTTATTTTACATTACTGTTGCACTATATTTCCCAAGTGATTTACATTTACAAATTAGCTTCTGCATGTGAGAGTTTGATCTGAAATGAGGGTAGTGATGGTCTTCTCTCACATCAATGGGGAGGCTATTCCAAAGGTTAGAAAATAATATACTGTTATATTATCAGTTTTTCCCTGATTGATTATTCATCTAGATTTCCATTTGCACAATTTCATTCACTGCTAAAGCAGATAAAATGGTTTGATGATCATATAACACCACTGCAACTACAAACAGTAATTACAAAAATGTATCATTTATTTTATCGTGAATTAGTCTCTCAACCTGGTAAACAGTTTGTATATTCCCGATGACCACCATCATTTTTACTGGAACTGAAGAAGGTACCTTGCCCTGAGCCACTTTAGGTCCAAGCTAGTGTTAGATGTTTTAGGAGAAAAAAAAAAAAAGAAAAGACATAAAAACTCAATATGGGCAAAAGATATGAATAGATAATTGACAGAAAAGTAAATGCAAATAGTCCTTTAACATATGAAAAGATGTTCATTCTCAGTATAATAAGAGAAATGCAAATAAAATTACACTAAGTTACCATTTCTCACTTATCAGATTGACAAAAATAATAAAAATGTTACAATATAATTTGTTAGTGAGGCCATGGTGAAGTAGATATTCATATATTGTTGTTGGGAGGATGAAATAATATAACATCTGTGGGGAATTTGGCAATTGCATATGTATATATGTATGTATGTATATACATATGTATGTATGTATATATGTACTATGCATATATATGTACATATTTATATCTATATGGTGATGTCGAGTGATCTCTAGGATAAATTGTTAAGAGAAAATTCAAAATACAGAACAGTTTATAGTGTGCTATATTTTGTGCAAGAAAGTGGAAGAGATATGAATATATATATATATACATATTTGCTTGAAGAAGCAAGAGATGGCTAAACTAAGTACTAATCAAAATAATTACCTATAAAAGAAGGTAAAAAGAGGATGAAAGGGATGGAGATAGCAGCAAGACATCTGTGAATGCACCTTATTACATAGTTTTGATTTTGAAACCATGTAAATATTTAGCATATTTTTAAAAAGCAAAGTAAAAGTAATTCCCAAAAGTCGAAAACAAACTAAAACAAATGAATTGAACTATATGTCATATTGCTATCCTAACTACAAAAAGGGAATTACTACAACTGACATTAAAATAGTATTTTGCTAGTGCATCCCTTGTGAAGCCTAATCTAATGGCAATCTAAGAAAAGAACAGCAAAGATACGTTAAACTACATTTATTTGACTCATTGTTAATTATAATAATGGCTTTGTTATTTTGAAACTATTAGAAGATAGATACTGCAAATGAACAATTATGTTAATATCATTAGCAGTTAAGCTTTTTGAGTAGTATAAAAGGCATAAAGTTACAAAATCAAAGAAGTTAGCCAAAAATCTGTGATCTTTAATTTGAATCCAAAATATCAGCATGAACTCTCATTTATTTTCATGTTTTGCAAAAGAATGTATTTTGTGACTCTGCCCGAGAAAAAGGTATGGAAGCAATGAAAAATTTATAT
>NW_012153507.1:2961165-2961646 GCF_000956105.1 Propithecus coquereli
TGAAATATAAAATTTGAACATGAGAGTTCTTAAGGATATGTTATTGATTTCCTTCTCTCTTCTTTTACTTTCCTTATCTGGGTTTTGGAAATGTCAAAAATATTATCTGTTATCTAGAGAAGAGTTCCACACACTTTTTCCATAAAGAGTCAGATAGTGAAAAAGTCAGCTTTGTGGGCCATGTGGTCTCTGTTGCTACTACTCAGCTCTGTTGTCATAGGATGAAAGTAACCATAGATAATGTGTAAACTATTGGCTGTGGCTACATTCCAATTAAATTTTATTCAGAAAAACAAGCTGTGGATCATATTTGGTCTAAAGGCTATAGTTTGCTTATATCTGATCTAGAGGTATCTTTAAGTGTTAGAATACATTGCTAAGGTAGGGAAAACTTAGATAAATAGAAAATTACCTGTATTAAGTAGCTGAGATTTAATTTCTTAGGAATTCAGGGAGATAGACTATAACAAAATTATCTAAT